>NW_021703770.1:4582551-4836846 GCF_005190385.1 Monodon monoceros | reverse complement strand
TTTATTTATTTATTTATTTATTTATTTATTTATTTATTTATTTATTTATTTAATTACTGGCCGTGCTGTGCGGTTTGTGGGATCTCAGTTGCCTGACCAGGGATTGAATCTGGGCCATGGCAGTGAAAGCCCGGAATCCTAACCACTAGGGCCACCAGCGAACTCCCTGAATGGACTACTTTTAAACTAGAGTTATGAGCCTGGGATAATTTTTATTTCCATCACTAATTTATTATAGTATTTATTATCACCTTGGTTAAGTGGAATAAAGTTCTAAGATGGCAGTTTTCTCTCAGTAAAATGAGATGGTTGGACACCAGATGATTCTAATTCTCAGGTTCTATGAAATAATGGGGAATACTGTGTTAGTAAAACTTATAAATATTGGATCTGAAAGACTCAGAAATCGTACTTGATTTTTTAGAATAACTCCTTTGAATAGGCTGGGGGCCAAAGGAAAATACCAATTAACTCCAAAGCAAAGATTACCCAACTTCCAGCTATAAGGGAGGAGGGCTCAAATTCTTCCCATTCAGAAGTTTTTTGTTCATCAATTAAGGGCTGGTCTTATATTTTCTTTTCTTGTTTTTCATTAACTTTTATTGGAGTATAGCTGCTTTACAGTGTGGCGTTAGTTTCTTGCTGTACAGTAAGGTGCTCTTAGGTTTTCGGATTTTCTTTCCATTGGCTTCTTCCCCTCACCATCTTAATATGTTAAGTGTCTGCATCTTTAAAGTAGATTATTTATTTGTGCCCATGCTTCCTCTGGTTATCTCTCTTCCCCTCATCTGTCTCTAGCACCCATTCTTTTCTCTCCCTCACCTATCACTCACTATACAACCTGGGATGTGCAGACTCTGGCCCTCACCACTCCACTGACATTGCATTTCCCAAGGTCTCCAGTATTGTCTTTGTTGGTAATTCCAACGGACCCTTTCTGGACTTCCTCCTGGCAGTCGGCAGTGTTATGATGAAAATTTTTCTAAAACAGTGCTTTGAAAGATACAAAATTTAAAGTCATTTTTATCTCTGGACTTGGGTGGGTGGTGAAGGCAAGGGACTGGGATGAGAAGAGCCTTAGATGAAGGCTTAGACACTAATGTTCTTCTTCCTGGTTAGGCGATGGATATATAGATGCTCTTTACCTAACAGGTATGATTTTATCAAAACCCTAAGAAATAATAGAAGGCATGGACCACTGGTGATAGTGTTTCTTGAGCCAAGAATTACAACTTTTGTGTGCTTTAGGTTCATAAAGTAAACAACACAAATATAAAATTTTGATTTACATTTTCCTGTAAGCTACATGACAGTGTGTTTTATTTCTCTCTGATCCACATCAGGATAGTGCTAGGATTTAGAAGGTGATGTAAGGAATCAAAATGATATGTAGGATATTTCAGAAGGAAAACACATTTCCCCCTCCCTCCTTCCCTCCCTTTCTCTCTCATATCTATCCACCCATCCATCAAGCCAACAAGTGCCATTCTGCCTTTTACTCTAAGGTAACTGATGGATTTAAAACTTGCTTGTAAACAGCCTGAGGGCAGGGGCCACACCTGTATCTTTGCACTCTCCAGCGTCTTGCCTTTGTTGTAGCTACAAAAGTGTTTGTTACACACCAAGTATGGAACTTTAACCATTTTCTCTCTAAACAGGATATTAGGGATATCATTCATCCCACATATTTCACAGCTGAGAGAACTGAGGTCTAGAAAATGTAATAAATTTACCTATGCTCACATAAGGAATTAAGGGCAGCTTTTGGAAGCAGCATTCATTTCGGTAGCCCAGAAGTTTTCCAACGTGGCTGCACTTCATACTCACATAAGGAGCTTTTAAAACATATTTATGCCCGGGCCTTGCTGCCAGGTAGTACGATTTAATTGGTCTGGGCTGGGATTTGGGGATGTGTCTTTAATGAGCTTCCCAGGTGACCCAACTGTGTGCAACTAGTGACTCTCAAGCCCATGTTTTTCCCTGTTAGGCCTCCCATGGGTTGGCTTATCCACAGATGGAACTAACATTCAAGGTAGGGTTGTTTTAGGCTCCGATGTGAGTCCCCAGTGTAGAGTCTTCCTAGCTTTCCATGACAGGGCAGGAACCAGAAGAAGTTAAGAGTTCCTGAAGGTGCAGGGGAAAGAGAGTGGATTTGACGCATCGAAGAGAAGCTGGAATCTCTCTTGCACATCATGGCGTTTTGAAGAATGTAACTTACTCCTGACCTTTATGCTGTGCTCTGGTTAATTTAAAAAGAAATTCTTCATCAATCTTCTGTGCTTAAGTTAAGTGAACTTCCTGTGATGAGAAACTCTAAAGATTCTGGTGCTTAGAGAATAAACCAAGTCAGGTTTTTCCCTCCCTTCCCTCCCTCCTTCCAGTTTATCATCAATCAGCCATTAATTGGGTGCCTACTGTGTATTAGGATGTTGCTCAAATAAAAAAGTGGTTGGGCTTCCCTGGTGGCGCAGTGGTTGAGAATCCGCCTGCCGATGCAAGGGATGCGGGTTCGTGCCCTGGTCCGGGAAGATCCCACATGCTGCGGAGCAGCTGGGCCCGTGAGCCGTGGCCGCTGAGCCTGCACGTCCGGAGCCTGTGCTCCGCAAGGGGAGAGGCCACAACAGTGAGAGGCCCGCGTACCACAAAAAAAAAAAAAAAAAAAAGAAGTGGTTAATGAAGGGAGCAGTGGATACAGAGAGCTGAAAAAAAAAAGCATAGTTCTTACCTCTGGAAGCTTTTCACCTTGAGTGAATTGGGAATACTTACGAGGGCACATCTTGCCAGAGAACACAGAGGTGGTCAGGCAGCTTGGGTATGATTTCAAAGCAGATCTCTATTTATGTATTCACATAATCATATATTTTTGTAAAATGCACACAATTAAGAATTTTCCGTATTTTTCTTAAAGTAGTTTCCCAAATTGTATAAGCTTTTGTTTTTGGCAAAGCATCAACTGTACCCGTTCCCAGGCTCCCTGTTCCCACCATTCTTTTCCTTTATCACTTACATGTTTCCTGCCCACACTCTGCTAGAGGTGCTTTGACACAGGTGATACAAACGCCTGGGCCAGCACACAGGGCAGGTGGAACTAGAGAAGACAGGCTGGGACGTGTCCCTTAGTGTGCTCCCATCTTGGCGGTCGCCACGCACCTTGCTATTTTAAGTGCTCTGAGAACTAAAGACACCTGGACAGTTTCATTAAAGCCTGAGTTCCTGAACTTATTTCATCCACATTGAAAAAAACAGTTTTTTTCCTTTTGGCATAAAACCTGGAGCTAACGTTTTGTTCTGTTTCAAGACTTTTTTTGATGTGGACCATTTTTAAAGTCTTTATTGAATTTGTTACAATATTGCTTCAGGTTTTTTTTTTTATGTTTTGGTTTTTTGGCCGAGAGGCATGTAGGATCTTAGCTCCCTGACCAGGGATCGAACCCACCCCTCCTGCATTGAAGGGCGAAGTCCCAACCACTGGACCGCCAGCGAAGTCCCCCGGAGCTAGTGTTTTGTAGACCAGCGGTCCCAAACCTTTTCTTGGCACCAGGGACCGGTTTCGTGGAAGACAGTTTTTCCATGGACAGGGCGGGGAGGGGCAGTGATGGTTCAGGCGGTGATGCGAGTGATGGGGGGCGATGGGGGGCGGCAGATGAAGCTTTGCTCGCCGGCCCGCAGCTCACCTCCTGCTGTGCCGCCCGGTTCCCAGCGGGCCGCGGACCTGGGGCTTGGAAACCCCTGTTGTAGAGTACACTCGGAGGAACCCTGAGCTGGGAATGCGTCTGGCCTGGCTCGGCAGCCCACCCTGGTGTTGGGGAAAACAGCAGCGTTTTCACTCTATTCATTACGCAGTGACTGTTGTGGAGCCCAGTTACGGGTCGAACCCTAAACTAGATGCTGAGGATTCAATGGCGAGCAGAAGCAGACCTGGTTCCTGCTTTCACGGAACTCACAGAAAAGATAGACGAGTCAAACAGATGCGTGGTTATCAATTATGATAGATGGCATAACATAAAAGCATAGAGCACCAGGGAGACCCTCATAAAGAGGGGGTAGGATTTGTTCTTGAAAGTCTAGGAGAACATCCTTGAAAGAGTGGCAAAAATATTTGAGACCTGGAGAGTAAATAGGAGATGAGTAGATTAGACTGGGGAACAGCAGGAGTGGGAGTGATGTATACAGCATCCCCGTGGTGGAGAAAGCACGCCATAGCTGAGGAGGTAAAGCAGGAGGTGAGAGCCACTCTCCCTCCACCCTTTGCTTAGTTCTAGAGTCTTCTGGATGTTTTCTTTTTCCAGCACCATAAGGATTATGTGTTGACTCTGAGTCTCCTCTATGGGCTGCTGGATTATATCCTCGTGTTAATGACCTGAAGGCATTTCAGAACTTTAGAGAGATGTTGTTTCCATGCCAACGGCATTGGATTCCCAAGGCAGGTACCAAAGGCTCCTTTGAAAGGCCTAGGTGCCTGTTCTGTATACCTTATCCAAGGGAGAGCCTTCTCTTAGCTTATTACCTATATTTCACTGGAAGAGTATAAAATGTTGCCTTTCTTATTTTCATTTTTTAAAATATGAGATCACAGTTAAAAAAGAAGATGGTAGTGAGAACTCTCATATAGGAGGAGTCTCGTGTAGGACAGAATGTAGTTGGCACCACCCTTGGCCCGTAGAAGATACTCGTTACATATCTGTGGAATGAGATGCCTCTAGGGCATTTGAGTTTGAGGTGTCAGTGCCCCATTCTGTTTTCACCCCCAGTGGATGCTGATGCTTTGGTTACTATGTGTGCCTCAAGTTGATTTGACATTTCCCTGTGTCATTCTTTTATAAGTTGTCCCCTTCCTCAGCTCCTAACTCTGCACCTGAAGGCAAGAGAAACTGTCCCATGCCCGGATTAACTGTGCAGGTTAATGGTACCGACCAAGACCTCAGATCACCAAGACCTTGCCCATCGGGCAGGGAGATCTCTGGAGAGAAGCTCTGAAGCAAGACTCTTGTCCAGATCAGGGCAGGGGCCTGCCATCGTTGGGCTCCCGCAGAAGCTGATCCTGAGATCAGAATTTTAGTGCTGGTGACTTACTTAGAAGATGCTTCCCAGAAACACTAGCAAAAGAGGGGCGAAGTAATATAGAGAGAGAAGGAAGCCAGCAAAGTGTATGTTGCCATGAAAATGACCTCTGTGGCTGCAGGAACTCAGTCCTTCTGAAGAGCTCTGGGAGCCAGGGTGGAATACACACTTCTGAGTTATCCACCTGGGCTGTGAGGGGCTGGGGTTTTAGCCGCCCTCTCTGCTTCTGTCTTTGCCGAGAGCCACTTTCAGGGTTGTCCAGCTTGCCTGTGTGCAGGCAGAGTCACGGGTGTCCAGGAAGAGCCCTCCCTGTGTAGCGGTTCAGAGCGGGGTCCCCAAATAGTGTCTGCCTCAGGGCTGCTTCCACACAAGCCTGGACTTGCCATTGGTCCCAGGGAAACATCAGGGCATCCTTAAAAGGGGCAGATGTGAGTGGCCAACTGACTGCATGTTGGGCAGAAGTCTGTTTTGGGAAGAGGGAGGCACTTCCCCTAACGAGGCCATGACCTTCACATACAAGACACATCTCCACATTTAATACACACGGTGCCAGGTTCCATGGCAGGGTGTCAGTTCTTTCTTATTTTCCCGGGTGATGCTACCTCATTTTTTTTTTCGTTCTAATACCTATCAAGAAGCTATCAGAATTCTTCTTGTTCTATTGTTGCAATCATGGCAATGTTCTTTGTCTACCTTTGCCACCCAACAAGACCTCTGTGGACCAGAGATGGGAAAACTGGTGAAGAAGGGCATACGGGGACAGGAGAGGCATTTTACAGTTTAATCAGGGAGGGGGATGCACATTTCTTTCCCCCAGATGGAAAGCATTTAAATACACTGGATGTAACACAGCCATGGTTGCTAGAGATAGAGAATTAGGTCTTGCATATGCTGCTTTTTAGGAACAGAATTGATTTGTTCTCTTGGGGCTTGCTACAAATAGAATTGGGAAACTCTGGCTATTATCATACTGACCTTACTCTGGACAGGTACACTGGGGTTTTCGTCTAAGACACTTGCCAGGTGGTAGCTTGAGATCACTTAGAACACTGGATTAGAAAAAAGAGAAGCAGGGTAGAGCTGTGCGCAAGTCAACATTATTGTTCATTGTTTCTCATTGATCCTGTCTAATGTGACTTTTCTGCCAACTTTTGACGGCCACCACTAAAATAAGGTTATTTCTGGACCTGAGAAAACAGGGAGCAGAGGTCAGATCGATCCATTTTCAATTTACCTAACGCTGTTAAGGTGCTTCTCTACAGCAAGGTCTGGGTAGGAAGCTGGTGCAGAGGAGTAGACATCCCCGATTCTGCCTCTGGAAATTTACAGCCCAGTGGGGAAGATGATAAGTGATGGGAAACACCTACCAGAAAGCTGGTAGCGATTGTAGGAGAGCTTTCCACAGTGTGTGGTGGACAGTGGGGGGAGTAGGAGGCCTTGAATGAGTCCAGGTGGGGATTGCGGAAGATGTGACCCAGGGCGAGGGTGGTAAGAAGGGGCAATCTGGAGCTTCAGCAGGATTGGCTCATGGTTGCGTGGCCTGGATGACCATGATTTCTGCATGAGTTGGGGGCTTGGTTGGCAGGAAATGATGAGTTCTGTTACATGTTATGTTTGGGACGTCCTTGCCGAGAGACAAGTGGGAGCTTGGAGGACAGATCTGGGCTGGAGACATGGATTTAAGTGTCGGCACCATAGGTTTCCATCTGTGGCAGCTGGGTGGAAAGCGATTCTTTTAATTAAAATAGGTCTCTGTTTCCCTGTCTGTAAAATGGGAATAGCACTGCCTGCCATCAGAGTGTTGTGGGAAGTAAACAAAACAGCCTGTGAAAACCATGGCACCAAAGAGAATGTTAGTACCGTCCCCACCTTCACCTTAGAAAAAAAATATTCATAATCAGATCCTATGATCTTGCTCTGCTCGTCTCCTTCTTATTCCAGTCCCAACTTAGCCAACTCAACCGACACCATGAAGAGATGAGATCCTACGTAAGTCATAGGAGAGAAGCCCAGGGTCCTTCCACTCTACCGTCTTGCTCCACACACCTGTCGCTTAACTTTCTCCACTGCTGCCTTTGCCCTTTAAAATTCCTCTCCTAAGGAGTGGTTTCTGGAGAGCAAGGCACTTCTTGGCACAGTTCTTTGGTCTGTCGAGCCTCCAACTGATGTCACTTTTAGAGGGCTTTGCAAGCATAATGGTGCCCGAGCCAGGGTGGTGCCAAAACGTGTGCACGCACGCGTGCGTGAGTCTTCCGAGAACTACATTAATCAATTCTAATCAGTCCAACACTTACTGAGCACCTACTGTGTGCCAGGTATGGACAATATTGGAATAGATGCAGGATATTAAGGAGGTACTGAGGGAGTACCTTTGACCCAAACTGGGGAGGTTTCTTAGAGCAATTGATATTTGAGTTTTGTTTTAAAGGGTGATTCATAGTTATCTAGGCAAAGAGGGAACACAGACATTCCGGACAGAAGGAAGGACACAGACCAAGTCTCAGAGGTGATACAAAGTGTAGGGCATTCTAGAAATTTCAAGAAGTTTGATGTGACTGGAATGCAGGGGGGGGAGCGGCCGTGGGGCTGGTGTGGAGGGGACGAGGCAGGGACCTTGGGAAGGTGGGTCATGCTCGTGTCACAGACAGCTCTCTGTGCCGTGCTCGGGAGTCTGGCATTCACCTGCAAAGGAGCTGAGCTTCTGAAACGGATTCCTTGCCTTATGCTCACAAATGGCACCCCCGGTGACACACTGAACCTTCGATGAAACCTTACAGTCCCTGTCCGTACTATACTTTGGCCAGGTGTTCCAGCCCTCACTTGCAGTCTGCCTCCTCTACGCCCCTCCCTCCCCCATCTTTTGGTAGCTGCTTCTTTTATTTATTTATTTAGGCTGCTCCGGGTCTTAGTTGCGGCATGCGGGATATTCATCGCGGCATGTGGGATCTTCAGTTGCGGCGTGTGTTCGGGATCTAGTTCCCTGACCAGGGATCGAACCCACGCCCCCTGCGTCGGGAGCGTGACGTCTTATCCACCGCGCCGCCAGGGAAGTCCCTTTTGGTAGCTTCTTAATTCCCATCTTTCTAGATTGAGGGCTGCTTTTCAGATTTCCAAACAGATGACATAACCTAACCCTTTTCATCTCCTTATGTATCCATGATATTCCAAATAAATATTTATATTTTAACAAAACCAGAACCCCCCCACCCATATTTGATGGACTCAACCATTCTAATGTAAAGAAGAAATCTGACAGGGACCTACCACTTGAAATAAAGAAACGCAGTACGAAACAACACAGACGCAAGTACTTAGTGTTGAATTTGAAATCACGCAGGGCCCCCTCCCCCCAGTTTCCAGAGACGTTAAAACCGTTTGTGGAAAGGGGCAGAGCCAGTACCGGAAAGCATGTCTCCTGTTGCCTGGATGTAGACTCCTTCCGCAGCCCTACGAGCTGTGACTATTGAATCTTCGGGAAAAGAATCCCCAGCTGCTATTAGGACCGTCCTTGCACACTTAAATGCACGGTCCCACGGAGACTTCCTGCACCCTGGGTCATTCTACCCTGAATAACGTCTAATTATGTATTTCCATGGTTACTTTCAGAGATAATAATGAAACCCGCAGCCCCCTAAAACATCACAAGGACTTTAGGAAGCGTGTCGAAGAGGGAACAAAACAAAACCACACAATTACCATATTCAGGTAAATAATCAGAGGCGAAACTGGCTACGGAGGCATATTATCTCTCACTAATTATCATTTTAAATGATGAGAAACTCAAAATGGATGGTCCTTTCCCCACCCCTGCGCTGCACAGAGTGCTTCGCTTCCCAGCTCCAGGAACCAAGGGCCTAATTATATGCACTTAATAATTCAGCCCCGTCCATTCGTTGCTGTCAGTGGGGGCCACGCTCCTTACAAAAAGTGCATCATTAAAAATAAAACCCTTGCTTTTCCTCCCTCCCCTTCCCACTCCCTAGCATGAGGAATGACTGTGATTAAGACCAGCCCAGTTAACAGCCAGAGGTCCGGGTCTGTCCATCCCCAAGCTCGGCAGGAGTACCCGCTCTTTGCCTTGAGATCTGGAGTGGATATCCCTCCCGAGGAGCCAGATCAGACATGCATTGCACATCGCTGCAGGCTCCGTGGAACTTAGTAAAGTGCCGCGTGCGCTCTGTCGTGTATTTGCAAAGGGGGTTAATCAAGTACTGGAGCCCCAGGTACTAAGTACTTATTCAAGTATGAGGTAGCTTTCTCACAAGATTTTGAGTTGCTGTTATTTACATGGAAATGAGAAATGGTTTGTTTCACTTGGTCGCTGATTCCGGGTCTCGCTTCTAAATAGAGCACAGGGTTAGCCCCTGTCATGGGGTTAGCATCCTGCAAGGTGGTGGCTTCACAGAGTTGCAACCAAAATAAAGTCTCCGTTCAGGGAGCTCACGTTCAGTCAGAGGGAGATGGATTCAAAAGCGATCGGGGTGCAGTGAGATCACTGCCTTGAGAACTAGGGAGCTTCTGCCGTGGGCCTGATAAGGGGTAACATTCGTGAACACGGCAGAATAAGTACGCTTTCCTGGGTCCACCTCTGCAAATGAGGTCTGGCTTTAACAGGGAAAAGATGGAATTGTTATCATTGAATACTTCTGGGGGGATGAGACCATGAGGCAGCACGCAAAGGATTCTCGGGGCATTTCACGTCCTGTCCCAGGTCTCAGCCACGTTTTCCATGTCCGTCTGTGGCCCCACTCTGCTTTGGCTGTCCCAAGCATTCCACGATTTTCGAACTCAATGCACCTTCGTGCCACTGCCCTTGTTTCTTCCACTGACATCCCCCTCTTCCTAGTCTGTGTCTGTGGAATTCTCAACCATCTTCCGAGGCCTGTGTGAAGCAGCATGCTGTCATTAAAGAAATAGAGACTTTCGAGAGAAACCCTGTCTTTAGCATTGGTTCCACCAGTGACCAGCCGTGGCCACGTCATTTATTGCCCCCGAGTTCAGCTTTCTCATGGACGAAGACAGGAGTCATGACCCCTGGTTCAAAGAGCTGTTGCAAGGATTAAATGTAGGGGACTCACAAGATGAGACGCATGGTGGGTACTCCATAGTTGCTACTTCCCCCGCTGCCTTTGTGGAATCAAATTCCATAAATTAGATGAAGGAAACATACCAGGAGCTCCATTTCTACCAACAAGAAGATATAAACCATCTCCTACGTCCTAAGCCCCAAGCCGGCAGCTGCGGGAAGGCAGGATGTGAGACCTGGGAATCCATTAAGGTGCTGACTGTCCAAGTATGGAGATAAGACCCATCACACTCATGAAACACACCAGCCCAGAATTGTGTTACAGGGTTCACCTGAGCAGCCTGGGGGCAGCGGTATTCACCTTTGAATGTCCAGGGACTGGCGTGGTGCCTTTTGCTGAATGAAAGCGTGAATGACTGAATTGAATGAGTAAATGAATACACAATATTGTGGCAGCCTCCATAGCACCTAGTCCAAAATATGTGCTTAATAAGTGATTACATATTTGAATTAGTGAAGGAATGGTTCACATTACATGTAATAGGCACTTTATGATTTGAAGAGGTGTGCAGGACATTTGGGACCAGATAGAATTGGGTTTTGTCTTAGATGTGACTACCCCGTAACTATGGGTGTGACCTTCAGCAAGTCAAATACTGATTCCAACCCCAAGACTTGGAATAGCAGAGATCACAAAATGGACAGCTCTCTCTATATAGCTGTATAGCTATAGATCTATAGATCTATCTGTCTACCTATCTATCTATCTATCTATCTATCTATCTCTGAATGGGTTTCTGATGTGCCACTGTCTATTCCCTATTGTCATACTCTCCACCTGCAGCTTAGATGCTTAAGTAAATTCACACGTGGCATTCATGGAGGAGGCCATGCGTGAGTTGGGTTTCAGAGGATGAGTAGGAGTTGACCAGAAGGTAATGGGGGAGAGGGAACCATGGTTCAGAGATCAAGGTTCACTCAGGAAATAGGGAGATGTGTGATGATAAAATGAAGAAGGCCAAGCTGGGGTTGGGAGGGTGTGTTGAAGATTCAAGGACAGTCTGTGATGCGGGCAGAGATTTAAGTGAAGCTAGAGCATGAATGCTCTTACAAGACACTCTAGGAGGCCTTGATTCAGATCAGAGAAAATAAAATTATTTAATGATGCCCTGTTGTATTCCAGGCCATGTCCTTGTCACCAGACAATGATGGATGAGGAAGATGCGGTCCCCACAGTCCCACTGGGAACAGCAGACAGGAACAGAAGATCTCAGCGTAACGCAGTGGATGCTGCCAGGCAGGTAAGTACGGGGGCCTGGAAAGTACAGGAAAGTTCTCACCGCCGTACTGCGATGTAGCTACAGTTACAGTCACCACTTTACAGATGGAGAAACCAGGCTTTGCTGGACTCCCAAGCTTGTTCCACTGCACAAAAGATGGCCAGTGACAGTGGCTGTGTTCCAGGCCGGGCTTTGAGTGTGGAATCTAGCTTATTGGCTTCCAGGCCACAGAGCTGCAAACTCACCCATCCAGTCGCCCTCGCCGTCAGTGGAGGGGGCAGAGAGTTGTCCCAGGTGGGTCTCTGCGTGTCCTGTAGTACCCAGGCCTTGGTGCCTTTTTACCTTCCATCTTCCTTTGCCCCCCTGATATACCGCCAGGCGGTTGCCAAGCAACCTCTCCAGCCAGACTGAGCATCCTGGCATAAATTGGTGTTCTGCACCGGGAGAGGTTTCTCCCTCTTCTCTCTCCTGCGTTTTAAGCAAAGAGACATCCGAAAATAGGGCATTTTTTTCTATTCCTTTTTTTTTTTTTTTTTTTTTTTTTGACAGACAACTTCTGTGTAAATGTTGAAATCTGTGTTTCCTGTCAGGAGCAGTCAATCTGAAAACTTTGCTGAAGAGAATGTATATTTAGTAACGGGTGACAAAGAGAGGAGGACATTGAGATGTCAGTTATTCTGGCGAGTTAATGCAAAAGCTGGGTATTTAAATCGAGTGATTTAGGGAAATGAAAAGGACAAAGAGAGATGGGCGCAGTGCCGATCCCTGCATTTTAAACAGCGCCGGATCTGTTTTGTTGAACCCCATGTATTGCTAAGGATGTCTTCGGTGTCAGTCTACCCTTGTGAGTGACTCCAGACCATTTGCTCTTTCTCTCGTGTCTTTAAAATGTGGCAAAACAGGCCTATGAGAGTCAACATTTCCACATTTCCCGTGTAGTGAGTTGAGCAGTGGCTCCCACCCCCACAAAAGATCCGTCCAAATCCTCACCTCCCAGTACCTGTGACTGTGGTCTTATTTGAAAAAAGGGTCTTTGCAGATGTATCAATAATTAAGGCAGGAATCTCGAGGTAAGATCTTCCTGGATTTAGGGTAGCCCCTAAGTCCAATGACATGAGGCCTAATAAGAGAAAGGTAGAGGGAGGTTCGGGACACAGAGACAGCAGAGAGAAGACAGGAGGGGAGTAGAGGCGGAGATTGGAGAGATGTGTCCACAGGGCACGAAATACCAAAGATTTCCAGGAGCTGCTGGAAACTAGGAGAGCAGTATGGCACAGATTCTCCCCGTGATGGTTGATTTTATGTGTCATGTCGACTAGGCTATGGGGTTCCCAGATATCTGGTTAAACATTATTTCTGGGTGTGTCCGTGAGAGAGTTTCTGGAAGAGTTGACTCAGTAAAGCAGACGGCCCTCCCCAGTGTGGGTGGGCACCAGCCAATCCACGGAGGGTCTGAATAGAACAAAAAGCAGAGGACAGGAAGATTTACCCCTTCTGCCTGACTGTACGAGCCAGGACAGTGGTTTTCTCCTGCCTTGGACTGAGACTTATCTCCACTGGTCCTCAGGCCTTTGGACTAAGGTTGACCTACACCACTGGCTTTCTTGGGTCACCAGCTTGCAGATGGGAGACTGTGGAACTTCTCAGCCTCCGTAATCATGTGAGCCAATTCTTCATAATAAATCTATTTATATTATACTTATAAAAATATTATAGTTGACCCTTGAATGACGTAGGGGTTAAGGGTGTCAACCCCTGTGCAGCAGAGAAACCTGTGTATCACTTTACAGTTGCATTGGTACCCGAGGTTCTACATCAGGGGATTCAACCAACCATGGATAGAGTACCATAGGACATATTTATAGGGAAAAAAATCTGCGTATAAGTGGACCCATGCTGTTCAAACTCCTGTTGATCAATGGTCAGCTATATAGAGAGATATATCCTCCATAGATATATCATGTATCTATTTTATATGTATATTTTAATCTTTTTTTTCTACTATTCTATCCTATTCTATTCTATTCCATTCATCCAGTCGGTTCTGTTTCTCTGGAGAACCCTCAGAGCCTTCAGAAAGAACCAACCCTGATGACAACTTGATTTCACACTTCTGACCTCCAGAACTGTGCAAGAATAAGTCTCTGTTGTTGTAAGTCAGCTGGCGTGTGGTAACTTGTTACAGCAGCCGTAGGAAGCTGATACAAGCGCATCCCCCCTCATGCTCCTGGGTCCCGTCTCCTCGGACGGCATCATCGGCTGGCCAGTTGTTCAAGCCCGAGCCATGTCCTGACTCCTTCGCTCCCGCTGGACCCGAGGTACCCAGCCAGCTAATGCGTTCTCCCAAATCCACCCCCTCGTAGCTCTTCACTCTCTCCCCTCCACCTACTGCACGTTGCCACTGTCCAGTTTGAGGTCTCAGTAATGACCACCCGGTTCACTGCAGCAGCTTGACCGCAGCCCGCCTGCTCTCTCCCCGCCCAGCCAGTCTGGCCCCGGCCTTCTGCTCCGAGAGGCAAAGCTGAGCAGATCTCCTGAAAACTCTGCAGCACTTCCTCCTCGCAGTTGTGAGCCATTTGGACACTTTAGCATACCTGTCTTTCTTCATCTTCCTCTTCTTGATTTTATTTTTCTACCCATTTTTAAGGTTAATAGAGAACATTTAATTAAACTACTACAATGCGCCGGTCCTTGTGCTTAGCCCTGGGCATAGACGAGTGAACAAAACCGAGCGCGTGCCTGAGTCGGGGCAAAAGACGCAGAGAGGGATTTCGTTCCAATAGAGAGAAGTGAAGGATGAGAAGTGGTCCGTGTTACGAGAGTGACCGATGCGGGTGGGATTACTCGATTGCTAACCTAGTTTAGGGGCAGAAAAAGCTTCCCCTGAGGAAGCTGGGGGAAGAGCTATCAGAGGAGCCGGGGGAGAGGAGGGATGGACCAGGAGCCATGTGACCTGGGATGGGATGCAGTGTGGGGTGCGGGGAGCCTGTGGGGAGGTGAGTGAGCCGTGGGGACAGAGACCTCGTGAGGCATGCGGGAGGGCGGGAAGGGGTCAGCCATGTGGACGCCTGGGGGTCACGATAAGGGACCTGGATTTTATTCTAAATGAAAAGAGAAGCTATTGAAGGGTTTTATGTGGGGAGTGAACTGGTCAGATGTGTCTTTAGAGTAGCACGTAGGCTGCTCTGTGGAAAAGGGCGAGCGTTGGCCTGGGGACAGCCAGTTAGGAGGCCCCTGAAGTTGTGGGAGGTGATGGCAGCTCCACCCAGGGTGGGACCAGAACTGGAACTGACCGGACCTGGACGGGTGGTGCAGGGAGAGGCTACGGGAAGGGAGGTGTCGGGGTGACTCCCCGGCTTCTGACTGAGAAACGGGAGGTTGGCCCCCTTCACTGGGACGGAGGAGATGGAGACGGGGGCGGCAGGGGAGAGGAACCGCCGTGTTCAGCGTGAGCTCCCTCGTCTCCCAGGACTCTCCTCAGGCTTTTTCTCCTTTTCTCCAGCTCTTACTCCAGAAGCCCCCAGGCCCACTTGTCTGTAGGCCTCCCCCCTGCTGCCCCTTTGGTGCGGAATCCTTGGTGTGTTTTTCCTTCCCTAACGGGGCCTCAGAGAAGCCTTGCCTGACTGCCCCACTCCTCTGCCTAGGAAGCAGGAGTGCCCCCTGCCCCCGCCAGCATCCTCTCCCTCCCGGAGCCCTCCCTCCACTCCTCAGGCAGGTGCTGTGCTCTCACTGTAAAGGCGCTTCTCCAGGGTGAGTGCACCCCGTGCGCCAGCGCGGGCAGCTAGGCAGGAGGAGAGAGGCCCACCCCCTCACAGTGGCACGTCTGTGCCCAGCTCATAGCCAGCCTGGACCCCAGGTGCACGTTTCTGAGCAGGAATGACACCGTTCTACCTAGCGACCTGCGCCCAGTGAAGTAACGGACGTGCAAATGTTTTATAAACTCAGGAGCACAAGTGATTTGTGAGGTGTCGCATGAAACAACGTAGAATCCCAGCAGTCTTGACTCTGTTACTGCTGGAATGTTGAATCCAGTTATGGAAGTTTGAAAGAGACCTTTTATTACCTGACTGCGTTACTCAAATATATCCTCCAAATCGTGAAAACTGGAAACAGCGATATGGTGAGACTCTAGCAGACATATATTTTCAGGGCAAAGGTTCCCAAATACTGGTCTGTGGAACAAAACTAGTATGTAATGAAGTTTTCACCTGTTCACAGTGTATCTGCCAGTGTAATATCGCCAACTTACCTATTTTGGGAAAAACAACCCTTTTTTTAAAATTGATTTTAGGTTTTGTTTTTAATGATCTGTACTGCAAAGTCAGTTAAGTTGCCTGACCTTGATCGCTCAGTTATTATTTTTTAGAAATCTGAAATATACAATAGTTGTATCCATTGTTTTAGGGTACTCTTCATTTTGGAGATTGTTTTTTTTTTTACCTATTGAACTTTTGGTAAGTGCTGAAGAAACCCTGAGGGAAATAAATTGAGCTGGAAACATTGGTCTATTTGCTCAGGCTCTTTGTGAGGCTGGGAGTAGCAAAGAAACTATGATTTGGGGGGTTCTGGCTGGAATGGACCTTATAAGTCATCTAATTCCACATCCCCTCTAAGAGATGCTTTGATGTGCTCAATTATGTCCCTAAAAAGTGTGGTATGCTTCCAGTGGCCAAATACTCATTAACTCCTGGGAGGACCGTGCCCCCTTGACCCGTTATGGCTCTTAGAATGATCTTCCTTAAACCGAGCCCAAATCCATCTCTACCTCATTCCACATAATGGATCCAAATTACCCCTGTGGAACCCCAGAGAAGATTTCAAATTTCTTTTTTGTGGGTGTTATTCAAGTACCAGAAGTTGGTTATCCTGCTTCTTTTCTAAGGTAATCAGCTTGGATTCCCAGGAAATACATTTGAATGAGTCAAGTTGATTACCTTCTCCACTTTGATGGTTCTTTCTGTCATTGCCTGTTTCCTACCCCAGGGTCCCGGTGGCCCTTCGATGTACCGATTCCCTGTGATGATGATGCGTTAGCTCCTTGGGCCATAAATCCTTGGTGACGCACCCATTTGGACTGTCACCTGTCTGTTCTTCCTGTCTGGCATATCTTCCCTGATTTCTGCCTTTCTGTCTGCCCACGGCTACCTGCAGCCTCTGGTGCATTATCTCTTTACCTGGTTGAGGCATGGCCCTTGGATGCTGACTTAATTCAGGCCCCCCAGGCTCTCTGAGGTGAAGATTCGTGAAGGAAGTGCTTTGGGGAGGACCTGCATAAAAGCAGGGTAACAGGATAGGAGAGGGAAGAAGCCAAAAACAGTACAGCCTCCGTGCATCCTTGACCTGGGCTGGATCCCGAGGGGAGCTCTGGAGTGTAAGCTACACTGCACAGAGTGTGTCCGTCCTTGAGGCAGGGGATCCCCCACACTCCCGTACCAGTCAGTCATTGGACGGCTCCAGGGTCGTAAGCTTTGGCTCACAGTTTGCCCAAAGGAAGTAGCTGCAGGACCACAAAGATAGTCTTTTCAATAAGGTTTCGGGGTGAGTCATTTGGAAAGAAGTCCGTAGAAGCTGGGGGCTGGGGCAGGAGGGGCTGGGCAGAGTACTGGCAGCCTCTGCTACATACAGCTCCTCCGTGGAACGTGCCTCAGTTTCCTAACCTGCAGTCTGGCCTCATCCTGCCTGTCTCACTGCTGAGCAAAGGAGTCCAGTCTGAGCCTGGCCCATGGTCCCCTCTCATCCAACTGATCAGGGTGCTCTGAGCATGCGCCAGTTTGCTCATGGCTTTCCCTAAACACATGCTTCCTAGGGCTGAAGAGGGCTCGGGATGCCCTTTGATCAGGTTGACTTCAGGGCAGAATAATCCCACTTCCTCTCCATCCGTTAATGCAACTAAAATGGAATTGTGTTTTGTTTTTTTTATTAATTTGGGAAAAGATGTTTTGATTGTCTCCTCTTCACACCACTGGGGAGGGATGGATTTCCTGCCCTAAATAGTACATGGTGGTCAAACACAGGACGCCGGACGGATGAGATTGACAGCAGTTTGTGAGTCATGTACTCAGAGGCCGGCGGAGGAGCATACCTCGAGCCACGCAGGCCACCCAGAGGTTGTCCTTGGGGACAAGGTGAACTGGCAGGGGCAGTGGGAGACAGGCTTTGTAGTGACAAGAGGGTGGGGTGGCCGGCCCCTGGTCCCCGAGGGAGGATGTGGCCGGCTTGTTGGAATGATTCCGTGGGCTGGCAGGGAGGGGAAAGCTGCTGTGCTGAGGACTGGCTGGGGTGCAGCTGGTCCGGCTAGTAAGGGGGACTCGCTGGGTAGGGAGCCTTCCTGCCGGGTGGGAGCATGTCTGGGGAGAGCAGGGGCGCGCGTGGTTAGGTCTTTGGGGCTCCGTGGGGCTCAAAGATGTCAAGGCAGCTGCACATGGAATTTTAGACTTTACAATTTTGAGCTTCCCGTTGACCGAAACATTGGAATATTTGACCACATATGCTGTGGCTACACCGTATCCCCATCCAGCCCCCGTGGCTGGCCACGTGCCCAGGGGCCCATCTTTGCACTTGCTCAGCCATTGCAGGCCTCTGGGAAGCATGGATAAATTCATGTCTTGAGGCCTGCGGACTCCAAGGAAAGGGGCAGGCAGGGAGGATAGAGAAGAAGGACATGGCTGGAGCCAGATGACTTTCTCGCTGGAACGGACAGCATCACCCACCGCCTCTGTCCTCTCATGCTATCACGGTCACTCACGGCTGGCCTCTTCCAGGGATCCAGGAAGAGAACAAGAGATCCCATACACACCAAGGCACAGGAACCAGCTGTTCAGTCATTTGGGTACAAAAGTCCATTTGTATCAATAAAACAGTCCTGTAAGCACAATGCAAATTTCATTATTGGTACACCGAGCTGGCGGCAACGCTTGGGTGAATCCTTAAGGAGAACACTATTATTATGCCTGATTTGTGATTTCACAGCCGTGGAGGAGAGGGCCAGGGAGTCAGATTGGTTTTCTCAACATTAGCCTGATGGGAAAAAAAAAAAAAAAAAAGTCTCACAAAAGCCATCATCATCTTGCATATTTTTTTAACTGCAAAATATAATATGTAAAGAAAGCCTCAATCTGCAGGAGACAAGAAACCGAAGTGAAATAAATTATGCTCCGTGCCAGGAGCGCACTCATCTCCAGGCATGGTTAATGAGCTCGCCCTGCAGATGTGTTAGGGATGCCGAGTTGCTGACACAGAGGGAAGGTGTGGCTTCCCGGTGGTTGACTTCATATTTTTCCCTTGCTACTATTCTCCAAGGTTTGCTTGGTTTTTTTTTTTTTTTTTCTTTAATTTTATTGAGGTATATATTAGAAGATATTTAAAGTGTACGTCATGATGATTTGATATCTTCTTACATTGTGAAAGGATTCCCTGCATCTAGTTAATTTTCACATCCATCACCTCACATATTGATTTACTTAAATTGTTTTTTTTTGTTTGTTTTTTTTTTAGTGAGAACATTTAAGTTCTCCTTTCCTGGTGAATCTCAGTTACACGATACAGTGTTACCAACCCTGGTCCCCATGTTATACGTTAGATCCTCTGATCTTATTCATCTTATAGCTGAAAGATGCACCCTTTTACCAACCTCTCTCTATTTCCCCCACTCCTCAGTTCCTGGCAACCAGCCACTTTTCTACTCTCTGTTTCTGTGAGTTTGATTTCTTTTTAAATTGTTTTTGTTTGTTTGTTTTTGTTTTTTGCTGTGCTGCGAGGTATGTGGGATCTTAGTTCCCCCGCCAGGACTGAACCTGTGCCCCCTGCACCGGAAGCGCGGAGGTTGTTTTTAATTTGAAGCATTCCCTTGAAATCTCTTTAGGACAGTGTTGTGTGATGAGAGATTAACTGGATTTGTAGAAACCGAAGAAGCTGGTCTGTCTTGTTAAGAGAAGTGATCTGGCCTAAGGGTGAGAAACAGTCTAACCTTGAGGATGAGCTTTACTTTGGGGTCCAGTCAAAGCACAGGGAGTCTCGTGCAGTGGAGAGAGTAGCATTTTTGTTAGACTGTCTGGATTGGGTCCTGGCTCCCTTTCTTCTAAGCTGTTAGACAAGTTGATTAACTTCTTTGATCCTCAGTTTTCCTTGTTTACACAACTCGGATAATGAGAGGAGCACATCCTTGTGGAATGAGATGGACCATGTGCTCCGTGAGAGCAGGGGCTTGTTCTTTGGGTCACGCATGAGCTCTCGGATGAGGTCATTGCCTCTCACGGGTCTTCATAAATATTTACGACTGGTTGATTTCTTCTGTCAGATACCCAGGCTGCCCACCTGGCAGTATCACTGACCTCCCTCCCTCTTTATCCATTCCTGTGTTTCCCATTGTCCTTTTTCCCCCATGGTGTTATGCACACAGTAGGTGGATATTTGCTGGCTTGGGGGGAATCTACAAAATTTTCAAGCACCATTGATGATGCCTGAAAGTGTTAAGTATATGGAACCTTCCACTCACAGAACTGACATAAACTTTAAAAACATTTTCTTTTCCTCCTGCTGCATTATCACCAAGTTTGGGGGAAAAAATATTCTGGGAGAAAATGTTTCAGTTGTGAGCTGTTTGTATGCTTCGCTACATTTCCTTCCTTGAGGGGATTTATTAACTTAAAATGGAACACCCCCCCACCCCCCCACCCCCCCCTCCCCCCATCCCCTCACCCCCCCCCCCCCCCCCCCCCCGTGAAAAGTATTTAGTCATGTTTTCAAAACATGTGGACTGCAGAGGGTAGGTCAGTCATCACCAGGCCTCATTGCTTGTCTCCATTTCGTTGGCCCTGGGGCCTTTCCCGCAGGCAGGTAGAGGAGGTGCTCTCCAGAGCCCTCGGCCTGGGTTTAAAGCTTAAGTCATCTTGTCACAAAATAGAAGGGATTTTAAGTAAAAGGAACTGGAAAGAAACTGTCAAGCCCTAACCCTGAACACGGCCACGGGGAACAAAGGCCTGGTCCACTTCAGCCCTGGTCCAGAGCGCGGACGATATAACTATATGCAGAATCAATGCCAGCCCCTTGGTCCTGTTCCACTCCGCAGGAGCAGTCCCAAGTTTAAAATTTTACTTTCCATCTTTTAGTTACTTGTATAACACCCTCTCATGGCTGTTCACTCACAAGGGAATTCGTGAGCAGGTGGACCTGGTATTAGGATGGTTTCTTGCTTTGGTATAAGAAACGAGACTCAAAGGGTTTAGGTGATCTGCCTAAAGTCACGTGGTGACGGGCCCATAAGCTGTGGCTCAGACCACATCCTTGTGCGTTTGAGTGCATGTTGGGTCCACGGATGCCTGTGTGCTGGCAGAGGAAGCCAGCAAGGACTGGGATTCCCAGCTCCCAGCTCTGAGACTCACCAGCTGGATGGCCCTGAGCCGGTCTCTTCCCCTTTCTCAGCAGCAGGTCTTTGGTCTGTAAAGTGATGGGGTCCGAACTGTGGGCATCCGAGATTCTTTCCTCTCCTCTCCTCTTGTGTCTCTCTGACACTTTTGTGTACCATTCCCCATAAAACCGTGGCGGGGTCTCATGGTTAGGGTGGCTTTTAGGGGTGAAGAGAAATTTAACATCATTATGGATGCCTACGTTCTGACCAGTTATTGGTAAGATTTTCCCAGAGTAAAGGACTGCTCTTTGCTGGGACTTATGCATTAAAAAAAAATACAGATCACAGAGAAAGTGGGATCACAAGCCTTTGGTACAGCTCCCGGCCTGTCTCCACTGGCTGATACCCTCTCAGAGCTTCAGTCTCCTCGTCTGTGAGTTGTGTGTGGTGTTGATACCTTCCTCCCAGGGTTTCCAGAAGACTAAATGCAATCAGGAACATGAAGGTCTTGGACACCACTTGGACGTCATGAGGTGGAGAGAGGCAGGGAGTGACCGGTACCAGGAAGGGGCCCCCTTCCTTGCTGGGGAGCCCACTGGACGTGATCCCTTTGCTTCTTTCCTTCCTCCGTCCCAGGCACAGGAGTGGCCTCTCTGACCGGAGGACCGACCAGGTCACACCAGTCACACATGCTCAGCTCAGCTTGGACCTTACTCTCCTTTAGAGGGCGCTGTGCACGCAGAAACACGAGGCTGAGGCCCTGTCCAGGGCTCTGTCCCGGTGCGCGGCACAAGGGCTGCCTGGGCCTCCACTGGCTGGCCGCCTCCTGCGGCTCATCACACAGGCCCCTTAGGCCCTGACTCCCAGGTGATATGCTGACCTCCATCTGCCTTGCTATTCATCCGATTTCTCAGTTTGTTGAGAACCTGGGTAGGAAACAGGAGTGCGACTTGGTACCACATGCCCCCTCGCAACCACCATGTGCCCTGCCCCCATCAGAGGCCTCCAACCCCAGTTCCCACTAGCCTGGGCCTGGGCTTGTTCGTCAACATCTGACTTAGAGGAGAGCCTTCCGTCCCCTTCCCGGGCATCTTCAAGGAGAGCAGATGACACGACCTCATCCGTCACTCCTTCTGGTGTTTCGTAACCCTTGCCGACATGCTCTCCTTCTCGGGTTAACCTGCATTCCACCCACTGCCATTCGTTAAGCCCACTCCCTCCGGGCTCACGGCAGCAGCCTCATTCGAGGAAAGATGAATAACTCACTCACAGTCACCCTCTCCTTTGTTAAAAAGTCACCTTTCTGCCTGGTGGTGTTTGTTGTTTAGAGAGATGTCCAGACATGCGGCTTTTGATGCATTGTCTTTTCCAAGCACAACGGAATCTCAGATTCATAGGCTGCCAGAATTAGAAAAGTGTACCAGGACCCCCAATCCAGATGGTCTTGGCCTCCCTCTAACGAACCAAGATGCCACCAGTCAGCTTTGTCTGTTCCTTTGCGTGCTGTAGCCAGGAGCACATACAGCTGCCCCATATACTAGAGACACACGTGATTTAGATACTCCACAGCCCCTGTCCTTGGTAATTACCAGCTCTTCCCAGATCCCACCCAAACACCAACCACATCACCGAATATTCCAGGTCTGGAAGTTCCTGGGGAATGAGGGTCTTCGTGTATGTTCTAGAGATATTCCACAGCCCCTTGGTAATTCTCTGGTGACCTGCTCTGAAAGCTGGCCCTGCATGCAATTCTTGATTTTGTTGGTTCCTCCTCTGACCAGAATCCTTTGCTTTGGAATTGGATTATCCTTCCCTCCCTCATTAGAGTCCCCTCTATCGGTCAGCATAGGCTGGGTCGTGCTGCAGTAACAACAGCTCCACAATCTCATTGGTCAGCAGGGAGGGTTCTGCTCACTGTGGGCATTCAGGGACCAGGCTGACGGAACAGCCACCGTCTCAAATATTGCTAGTTACTGTCAGAGGGAAAAAGAGACTGGGGTGAATTGTGTGAGTCATTGAACCTTATGACTAGTGACACATGTCACTTCTGCTCACTTCTCATGGGCCAAAACAAAGCAAGGCACACGGATGTATCTAACTTCGTCAGGGGTGGGAATAGCAATCCCACTACAGGTCTGCAAGCAAAGAGCCAGGAATACTTGGTAGACACCCTAGTGATTCTTACCACACCAGCTTTCTTTCTCTTTCCAGAGAGGGAAGAATTCTATAAACCTTCTGGTAAAGAAAAGAAGCTATCTAATCCTGTCTTCCAATTTACTTAATTTAAAAGGAGCAAAAAATAAAAAAAATAAAAGCACACTTTGACCTAATTAGGGAAAGTGATTTTCTCAAGATCATACACTGAGTCAATGGCACATCATTACCAGAAACCAGGCCTGCTGACATGATTTTGCTTTTTCCTTTTTGGACCATAATACCATGTAGACATGTTATATTGTTGATTTATCCATATACCCGTTTGGGTTTCTGAATCAGTAAGGTTGTTACTAATTTTAGCTTGACTGGGTGGTGGGTAGTGATACTATGGTCGGCTGTCAGCAAGGGAACTATTTAATTTAATGACTCCTCCCCGCCCCCCAGGCTTGTAAAATAAAAAAATATGATGGTCTTCTTCATGGGAACATGCACCTGTGTTTAAATAGCAGTGCTGCCTACATCCTCTGTCAAGAAGCCCAGCCTCAGCGCTCAGCCCGTGCGAACTGAGCACCCGCTAATAGTCCGGCATAACGGTAGGACTTAAATTGGAAATGCAGGTGGACGATTAACTTGGATGGTAATAGCAGTGGCCTTAAAGGTCTTCTCAGTGCCGTGTGCTGTGCTGTTTATATCTTCATTAACTGACTTGATCCCAGTGCTTATCTGGCAGGTGGGGATCAGTAGCTACAACTTATAGATGAAAACATTGATGGTCACAAAGATTAGATAACTAGCTGAGGTAGTAAAACTAGTGATTATAGAGAATAACCTTTATCATTCTCACCATACCCATTTATTGGGTAGAAGATCCCAGGTTGAAATTGTTTTGTGGTCATTTACTCATTTGTTATCTCTGACCACGCTTCCGCAGTGGGGGCATGTACGCCCTAGGAGTGCAGGGACCGGGTATGCCTTGATACCACTGTATCCATAGCCCCTAGCGCTGAGCCTGCCCTGTTACTGGTATTCTGTAAACAAGAAGTTTTAATGATCATAGGTCTGGACACCCTGGATCCCAGGCGGAGATGTGAGTTTCAGCTTCTCCCTGGTTTAGTCACTTTGTTTTACAGGCTTTGACCCTCCCCCCATCTTCTTACCTCCATAAGCCTCTCCCATTTCTTTGGAGTATCTTGGGTGTCTGCGCACTAAATATCTTAATATTTTTCTATCTCTCTCCCTTGTTCTTGCCCTTATGCCCTCTCTTGTTCTCCCTCTCCATCCCCTCTTTCTCCTGGTGTTTGCTCTTTCTCTGTTTCATCGATCATGACAAAGAAGTACCGACTCCAGAACTCGCATCTGAGGAGTGGCTTGTTGCTGGGTCATGTAATTCTGCAGTGAGAATGCTCACCTCAGGTGCAGCCAGAACGAGTCTTCGATGTGGCGTCATGCAGTCGCATTTAGTGTCTCTGCTCATTAGCGTACTGCAATTTCCTTTAATGATTTCATTCATCCAATTTTAATTTTGTAACTTAACTGTGGAATGTAAGAATTGGGTTTAGCGTATCCAGTCTTGACTGAAAATGGATACAGCCTAGAGTACACTTTTGGCCTGGGTTGTCCAGCGACTTGTCAGTTTAGCATCAATTCGTGAGTTTGTCACGTGTGTACTGAGTATCTGCTGTGCGCCGGGCGTTGTGCCGCCTACAGGGATGTAATAAGCAGGACACAATGCCGTCCAGCAAAAAAGCTCCCAAGTTATCGGGGGCAGGGGAGGCACACGAACAGAACATCGTCGTGTTTATGTAGCAAAGCTAAAGGTATAGACATGCCTGAGGCAGTGGGTGCTCAGAAGAGGATCCATAATTAAGTCTTACTGACTGTAGTAGATAAACTCTGAGATGGCCCCCCTTATCCCCGCCTTCTGGTGCATTACCTTCCCCCAAAGGACCTGTGATTTCCATCTATCCGGTAGAAAACAGCAAAGGTGACTGATGGCACTTGATTAGATTAAACAAGAGTATGATGCCCATCGTGCTACCTTCCTGGCCTTTGCTGGCTTTGATGAAGGAAGTGGCCATGTGAACTGCCCTACGGATGGACCTACAGAGTCAGGAATTTCTGCCAGCGACCACATGAATGGCTGGCATGAGAACTCAGCCCCGACAGGTACTTCACTTGCAGCCTCGTAGAAAACAGCTAAGCTGTGGCTGGGCTCCTGACCCGCAGGAGCTGTAAGGCAATACAGTGTGTTCTGGTTGAACCCCCTAAGGTTGTGGTAATACCATTATGTAGCAATAGATAACTGACACAGTGAGGAAAACTTCCTGCAGGAAGTGACGCCTGAACTGTGCCTTGAAGGGTGAGTAGGAGTCAGCCAGGTGCCTCAGATCTCCCCTGGCTGACGGTGGGGTCAGGTCCTGATCAGTTACGGATGACTAGCTCTCCACCTTCAGCAGCTTCCTTAGCCATCCGCAGGCCCGTCACACGGGCAAGATAACATGTGAAGGAAGAGTCAGCCAGGCTGCGTGCAGTGGACAGTGATACAGAATCCACCCTCCCGCCTGATGCTTCACCGAGCTTCTTTCCCTCATTCCCTTTAAAAATCGTCATGGCTGCGCAGAATCTTCCAGGTTGGTCTCAGGGCGTAAGTGCTCCTTCTCCCCAGATTGCTGGCTTTTCTGATTAAAGCAACTTTCCTCTCTTTAAAAAAAAACAAAAGTAAAAATGCATCTGCTACCCCTGACCCACGCAACATCGCAGCTTAGCCCAGCCCACCTTAAACGTGCCTGGAACACGTGCGTTCGGCTACAGTAGGGCGTAACCATCTGACACAAAGTCTGTTTTATGATGCACTGCTGACTACTGCATGCCGTTGAACACTGTACTGAAAGTGAAAACAGGACGGCTGTCCGGGTACAGGATGGTGGCCAGTGTGCTGGTCTTTCACCCGTGTGATCGCAGGGCTGCCTGGGAGCTGTGGCTCACTGCCACTGCTCAGCATCACGAGAGAGGAGCTTACTGCATAATTAGCCTGGGAAAAGCTCAAAATGCAAAATTTGAAGTCTGGTTTCTACTGAATGCGAATTGTCGTCACACCACTGTAAAGTCGAAAAACCCTCCGTCAAACCATCGAATGTTGGGGACCATCCACATAGGGAGGAGTGAGTGGGGTGCCCTGGGGAGAAGGATATTGAAAGGAGCAGGGACACAGCACGGATGAAGGTTTGGGGGCAAGAAAAGGCCAGGGTGGTAAGAGGGCCCATTAGGTAGAACGGTCAAACATTGCTGCTAGTTGACGCGTTTCAATTTGCAAAAATGCCACTTTCATTAGGACTGACCTATTATAAGCAGCCCAGTGCTGCCAGAGCTTAATCTTTGAAGGAGTTCCTGTTCACACTCACTTGATTCACGGAATGTGGGTTTTTTTGACTTAAAAACCATTAAGGGGGCTTCCCTGGTGGCGCAGTGGTTGAGAGTCCGCCTGCCGATGCAGGGGACACGGGTTCGTGCCCCGGTCCGGGAAGATCCCACATGCCGCGGAGCGGCTGGGCCCGTGAGCCATGGCCGCTGAGCCTGCGCGTCCGGAGCCTGTGCTCCGCAACGGGAGAGGCCACAGCAGTGAGAGGCCCGCGTACCACAAAAAAAACCCAGCACATTAAGTCTCATGGAGTCTCCCCATTTCCTTGAGTTAATGTGAAGCGTCGGAATTTCTCTAGGCGTGTTCGAGCTTCACAGACTAGCATCTCACATCCTCACGGCAAAGGAGAGCCTCAAGGATCCCATGGTGCTCTTCCGTCACGGACCCACTGCAAGCTGGGAATACGTCCTCTGCACTTGGCAAAGGAGAAAATAAATCAGAGCCAAAGGAGATTAGTAGCCAGGGCTTGAGGTGGGAATGAACGACCTCGGTTCCTTCCTGAAAGCTTACCTCTGTCTACCCCTGCACGCTTTCTCTTTTCAAGCCTGAGTCACTTTTCCTCCTGTACAAGGCCAGCCACTCACCAGTGGGCTTGACCCCAGCCCGTTCTGCCTGTTCTCAGCATCACTCATCAATCACTTCCTCCCCTTGTCCTTGACCTTTTGCTTCCTCCTGACCTTTTTCTTTTTTTATTTTATTTTATTTTATTTTTTTTTTGCGGTACGCGGGCCTCTCACTGTTGTGGCCTCTCCCGTTGCGGAGCACAGGCTCCGGATGTGCAGGCTCAGCGGCCATGGCTTATGGGCCCAGCCACTCCGCGGCATGTGGGATCTTCCCGGACCGGGGCACGAACCCCTGTGCCCTGCATCGGCAGGCGGACTCTCAACCACTGCGCCACCAGGGAAGCCCCACCTTTTTCTTTTTAGATTGCAAAGATGGCTAAGCATTTCCAATTCTAAAAACATGTTCTCTCTTGCCCCTACATTTTCCAGGTTTTGCTTTGAGTTTCTCTCTCCCTCTTGACCTTCTCAGTGGTGGTTCTTGAATGAGTGGTGAATTGTCTCTGCTTCTGTGTCCTCATCTCCCATCTCTTCTTTGGTGCATTGAGGTCTGATCTGCTGACTTCCCATCCCGCTCACCTCTGCACTTCGCTGACGCCCAGGGCAAGGCTTCTGTGCTGCAAGTGACCCGGTTAACCGTGCCCACTTCTTCCTGCAGCTTCTTTTGCTCTTGGCGTCCACATCAACACCCTCGCCCTTGTTCTCCTCCTTTCCTCTGATTGACTCTTCTCTCTCCCCTGTCTGTCCTCCTTTCCCCATTCTGTCTCTTAATGAAATGTCGGTGTTCCTCTGAGTCTGTCCTTCCTGCCATATGTCCTGGCTGAACACGCTCATCTTCTCTCCTGGATTTAGCCTTCATCATGAGCAGGTGACCGTCAGAGCTGTGTTTCTAGCCCTGATCTCTGTGCACCGACCACGCCAGCCTCATCCCCTGACACTCCCCACGCACACGAAGCTCTGTTTGTACAGAACTGGCTTCCCGCAAACGCCAGGGTGCCGGGGTTCCCTCTGCCTCCGATTCATGCCAAAGCCTAGGCTGTCTCCCCACACTTGCTCATCAGTACTCATCCTTCAAGACTCAGGTCAGGCGTCGGCTCCTCCTGGACGCCTCCTGAGCCTCTGGCAGGGACCAGATAACGTCCCTCCTCCCCACGCGTATCCCCACTCTGGTGGCATCGCTTCCTGTGGTTGCCTCTTGTTTCTTCCCTTTTGTCTGGAGGCTTCTGGAAGGCGCCAGCTTTCTTGTCTTTAACCTTGTACACTCAGAGTCTGTCACTGTGCCATTCATTCATTCAACAAGTAACGGGACACACCTGCCTTCACTAGGTACCTTCCTGGGCCCCGGGGGTCTGTGGTGAGCAGGGGGGTGGGGACACACACGAAGGTCACAGCATCCTGGGACTCATGTCTGGTAAAGCATAGCTGGGGCTTTGGTTCCAATGCAGGCAGCGTGCTCGGGGAAGGTTTCCCAAAGCTGAGACCAGATGAGGGATCGGGGTTAGCTCGTCGATGCCCTTAGGGTAGGGGGCTGAAGAGGAGGGATGTTCCAGGTCGAAGGAACACCTGTGCAAAGGTGCAGAGGTGAAAGGGAGTATGACCTGCTGGAAGAAGAGAAAGCAGCCCCGAGGCTTGACCTCATGTTTGAGGTGGGGTCTGCAGAGAAAGGAGGCAGGAGAGGACCACGGCCGAGGGCAGCACGGGGAGTGGATGGAGGGGCCGGGGGACACCCAGGGAGCCCATCAGGAGGCTCTGCGGCGGCTCGGCTGAGAGGTGATGGCACAGAGTGCTTCCGAACTCAGACTGTGTTGATACGCGTTTGTCAAAGGTGTTAGCAGGTGCCAAGTGTCAAAGACGAGGTCAGGATGTAGGACAAGCCGGTGCTTCTCCTGGCAGACTGGTGTGACTAAGACACATAGGCATCGGATTCTGTGTTTTTTTTTAAAATTTATTTATTTTTATTGATTTATATTTAGCTGTGTTAGGTCTTCATTGCTGTGCATGGGCTTTCTCTAGTTGTGGCGAGCGGGGGCTACTCTTCGTTGCGGTGCGCGGGCTTCTCATTGTGGTGGTTTCTCTTGTTGTGGAGCACGGACTTCAGTAGTTGTGGCACGTGCGCTCAGTAGTTGTGGCTCGCGGGCTTAGTTGTTCCACGGCATGTGGGATCTTCCCGGACCAGGGCTCGAACCCGTGTCCCCTGCATTGGCAGGCAGATTCTTAACCACTGTGCCACCAGGGAAGTCCTAGGCATTGGATTCTGACTAAAAGCAGCCTGTGGTTTTCCCTCTGAATAGAGGATGGAGCGAAGTTTTAATTCCTAATGCTGCGATCAGGGCTTCTTGTATTGGGAATTCGCTTTTGCGATGGTTTTGAGTGGCCGCATTGACTGCAGGTTTTTGCCGGCTTCAAGTGACAGAAAGAGAACAGATGTCCCTGTTTCGTTTTTCTCAGTTTGCCTTGATCAGAAGCAATCAAGGCGACGGGGCCGCTGCTGGGATCTGTGGGGAAATCAAGCTTCTGCTGGCCTTGGCGCCATCTAAGCTGAGAGGCGCGAACGTTGCTGAAGGCAGCCCACATCCCAGCTGGCCCAGATGCAGCCTTCCTAAGGCGGGTAATAAAGGCCGACTCAGCAGGACAACTTAGAAGTAAATTTGTCTGTTTCTAGAAGCACGGGAGAGAGCCATGAGAAATGATATTTATGTTAGATGTCACCTTTCCCTGGGTTTTCTTTCAAAAGTCCTGATGATTTCTTTTCGTGTGGTTGCCTGGGGATATTGTTTCCAGCCCATCTCCCACAGCAGAACGAGGCTTTGTGGCTTGGTTGCCAGGGGCAGTGGGGTATGGAGGAGGGGGCCATGAGCGGAAAATGGCTTTTCTCCTTCCCTAAAAAGAATGTCCTAGCATTTGCACCTGCCCTGCTCACCTCTGGACGTCACCTCTCCGATCCCCCTCAAGCCTCAGCTAATGTGCACGCTTTGCCTACCCGAGGCCCTTGCTGTTCCTCTTCTTGGCACGCTTTTCCCCTAGGTTTTTGCACAGAAGGCACCTGCTCGTTCTCACATCACAGCCGGAATTGACCGTGGACACCTTTCTCGATTATGACAGCTAATTTCCTGGGTCAGCTTGGTGGGGCCGTGGGGCCCAGATGATGTGGTAAACATTATCCTGGATGTTTCTGTGATGGTGTTTCTGCGGATGAGAGTAACACGTAGATGGGTGAACTTTGAGTCGAAGGTCTTGCTGGAACAAAGACTGGCCTCCCAAAGCAAGGGGGTGTTTTGCCAGTAGGTAACCTTCAGAGCTGAACTGCAACGTGGGCTCTTCCCTGGGTCTTCAGCCTGCTGGCCCTCCCTGAAGATTTTGGACTTGCCAACCATGACAATGGCATGAACCAATTTCTTAACATAAATCTCTCTCTCTGTATTCACATCCTCCTGGTCTTCTTTCTCTGGAGAACCCTGACTGATACCCAGATCATCCCGCCCAAGGTCTCACGTCTCCTTCCTCCACAAGTTGCTCTGCTTTATCATTGCCCTGTTTCCATTCAAAAGACTTGTCACCACCTGCAGTTATCTTGTTTATTTGTTTGCCTCCTCATTTACTGCTTCTCTCCCCCAAGAAAGTGTACATACCCCAAGGTCAGGCACCTTACCTGTCCTGTGCATGGTTCTAAACCACAGAACTTAGCACACCCTCTGGCTCATGAACCGTGCTGAGTGAATAATTAAGTGAAGTGAACGCAGTCTTTTAGCTCAAAAAGAGGCATTGGAACAAAAACTTGTACACAAATGTTCATCGCAGCATTATTCCTAATAGCCCCAAAGAGGAAACAACCCAAAATGTCCATCAACTGATGCATGGATAAACAGCATGTGGGATATGCACACGATGGGATGTTATCAAGACATGAAAAGGAATGAAGTCTTGATACACGCTGCAGTGTGGATGAACCTTGAAGACATCATGCTAGGTGATAGAAGTCTGACGTAAAAGGCCACATATCGGATGTTTACGTTCAAATGAAATGTCCAGAATAGGCAAATCCGTAGAGACAGAGAGTGGATTAGTGGTTGCCAGGGGCTGGGGATGGAGGGGGATAAAGGAAGGGGCAGTGATGGTTATGGGTACAAAGTTTCAGTTCAGGGCAATGAGAACGTTCTGGAATTAGATAGTGCCAATGCTTGCACGGCGTTATGAGTATACCAAAAGACACTGAATTGTATACCTTGGCATGGTGAATTTTATGTTCAGTGAATTTTACCCCAATTAAAATAAAGCAGGGAGGTATCCACTCTCTCATTTAATCCTGACCTCACCTCGGGAGTGGATCCAACAGTTAGTACTGAGCAGAGAATTGAAATGATGATTGTCCTAGAATCCCGCAGCTGGCACGTGGCAGAGTCACAAATGCCATCCAAGGATCCTTGGCCGCTCTGGTTTCTGAATCCATCTGTGTTTGTCCACTTCCTCTGCCGTGCCTCTGATTTAATTCACTCTTGCTTGTCTTTGGACTCTGCTGGTAGGCTCCTGCTTGGTGGCCTCCTGGCTTATAGTCAATCAGCCTGCGTCCCATTTTCCACCCTCCACCACAGTGATCTTTATTGAGAAAGCATGTACTGTACCGTGTTACTTTCATCCGAAAACTCCCTTACTGGATCCCCAGGGCATCCCTAACAGTGAATGCCTTTCTCCTTCTATCAGCAGTGGCCCCTTAGGTTTAAAATTGCATCACTCATGCCCATGTTCGTGGTGGCATCACTCACAAGCCAGAAGATGGAAACAACCTAAAAGTCTGTCAATGGATGAATGGACCAATGGATAAATAAGATGTAGGACACACGCACACACACACACACACGCACACACTGGACTATTACTCAGCCATGAGAAAGAAGGAAATCCTGCCGCATGTGACAGTGTGCCTGGACCTTGAGGAAATGATGCTAAGTAAGATAAGTCAGACAGAGATAGACAAATACTGTCCGATATCACTTATATGTGGAATCTAACAAAGACAATCTCGGAGAAACAGAGAATAGATAGAATGGTGGTTACCGGGGGTCTGGAGGGGACGTGGGGAGGTGTCGGTCACAGGGTACAAACATGCAGTTAGAAGAAAAATAGGTTCTGGAGATCGAGTGCACAGAATAGTGATTATAATCAACAGTTCTGTATTTTATACTTTGGAGTTGCTCAGAGACTAGACCTTACATTTTCTTACCACGGAAAAGAAATTATAGTTATATGATGTGATAGAGGTGTTAGGGAACGCTACAGTGCTGATCGTATTGAAATACGTAAATGTATCAAATCAACACATAGAAATGTATCTTTTCTTTTTTAAAAAAATTTATTTATTTATTTATTTATTTTTGGCTGTGTTGGGTCTTTGTTGCTGCGCGCGGGCTTTCTCTAGTTGTGGTGAGCGGGGGCTACTCTTCGTTGCAGTGTGCAGGCTTCTCATTGTGGTGGCTTCTCTTGTTGCGGAGCACGGGCTGTAGGTGCGCGGGCTCAGTAGTTGTGGCACATGGGCTCAGTAGTTGTGGCTCGCAGGCTCTAGAGTGCAGGCTCAGGAGTTGTGGCCCACGGGCTTAGTTGCTCCACGGCATGTGGGATCTTCCCGCACCAGGGATTGAACCCGTGTCCCCTGCGATGGCAGGCAGATTCTTAACCACTGCGTCACCAGGGAAGTCCCACATGTATCTTTTCAAATTAGGGTTTTGGTTTTTTTTGGATTTGTACCCAGTAGTGGAATTGCTGGGTCATATGGTAGTTGAGTTAATTTTCTGTATATGGTGTGAGGTAAGAGTTCATCTTTATTTTTTGCATGTCAGTATCCAGCTGTCTCAACATCATTTGTTGAAAAGTCTGTTTTTTCTCTATTGAATAATCTTGGCACTCTTCAACTGGGTTAAGTACTAAAAAATCGACTAAGCTATCTTTATTCTAATTCTTACCAAAAGCATCCCAGTCATTACCATGATCTCTATTTTACAGTTGAAGAAAATGCAGATAGGAGAGGTTAAGAAACTCGCCCTAAAGTTATATGGCTGGTTAGAGACAGAATTGGGTTGAAAATCCAGTTCTCCTGATTCCTACTTTGTTATTCTGTTATATGAGTTACATCCATCCAGCTGAATGACTATTTTATTATAAACCATCCTGCATTATTTAAAATGTAGAGAAATTATTTTAAATGGATGGAGAAAACTCTGTCAAATTTTCTACAGCCCTTGAGAGTTGAGACTACACTTTCAAAATAATAATAAAGCTAGACATATTTCTAAGACTGCTTCATATATTAACTCATCTCACCCTCGCAGCAACCCTAATGAGGGCAGTACTTTTACTGCCCCTGTTCCATGCATCAGGAAAGGAGGCTTGTTGAGGTTAGATGCCCTGCTTCAGATCACACAGCTGGTGAGCGTGGCCAAGCCTCCTGAAAGCAGGCAGTCTGGCTTCTGAGTCTGGGTCCCACGCTACGGTGCGGCCTGCGCTGTAGGGGTCTCCTTGTTTGATGAATCTCCCTCTCTCTCTTAAAGCCCAGAGCCCCATACAGGGCTCAGTAGCGGCTTCTCTGTTTCCTTTGCTCTGGGTCACCTCTTACCTAACGTCCCTGCTCCCTCTGCCAAAGAAAAAGCACCCACAACTAAAACCAGAAAGGAAAAAGAGAGAGAGCAAGAAATGAATTTCCCCAAACCCCACCAGCCCAGAGGGCGTCCCGGCTCATGTATGCCTTCGTCAAATATGAATTAATTTGGTCCCGGGGCCCTGGCTGGCATTGGATGAGGCACATGGGAGAAGGGTGGTCCCCGAGGAGCTCAGAGACTAGTGGGGACTGGCTCCAGGAAGAGCTGTGCACAGAATTAAGTTCCGTCGAGTATTCGGTTCCCTCGTGGACACTGTGATGGAGCACAGGACCATCGTGGAGAAGGTGCGTGTCCCCTTGGGCTCAGAGGATCCTCCTAAACAGAGGCAGTATTGAAGCTGAGGTGAAGGATGAGGCGGGCTTGGCTCAGAAAGTACTGGGTGGGTGTGTCGCTGTGTTAGGAACGCGGCTCTGTAGGCAGACCATCTGGGGTCAGACCCATCGTCACCTGTCACAGCTCTGTGGACTTAACGTTATTTGACTTCTCGGAGCCTTTCGTGTTTGACTGTAGAATAGGTCTCAAAGCACAGTGCACCTTTTCGGGTGGCGGTGAGGATTAAACAAGGTAATCCCTTTGCAGCACGCAGTACAGAGTCAGTAGTCACTCTTTGCGGCTCCTGATATTACCTGTATCGTCGTTATTTCAGGAAGATGGCGCTGTCTGTGGACAGCCTGGGGTGGTCGGGGGCAGACACCTGGAGGGACTCCGGAGAGGTAAGGAGGGGTCTCACATCTGCCATCATAGTGGACCCCCTGTGGTAGGTGATGGAGAGCCAGCCAAGGGCTTTACAGAGGGCGATGCAGGGGTCCTGGCGGTAGGAGGGAAGCTGGGTCAGAGCGGAGGAAAGTTCATTGGTGCAGGTGGGGGGCCTGCAGAGGTGGGGGTGCCACCTCCTTGCGTGGCCAGGTCGCCCTGCAGGGATGTGGAAGCTCTGGAAACAGCAGCCCTGGTGGCACCTGAGAGAGGAGGGTCCAGGGAGAGGTGAGTGGCTGTTAGCTTTCTGGCTTTTTGGTCTCAGTGTATAGTTGTGATTGATTGGAAATATGGAATCCAGGGGGAGGGGGTGACAGTAAACTGAGACATGCCTCATCAGGGGGTCAGTGGGATGGCCGGGTGGACTTGGCCAGCACGTGTTGCTCTGAGCTGCCCTTGTCCACGTCTGTGTTGTAGTCCCACTGGCGTGATTTCCTTGCAGTGGGAACCGGGCCTCTCACTTGTCTATTTCCAAGCCCGGGCATGTGCTCCACCATCGATCCACGGGGGCTGAACACACAGATGGGTCACCTCTGCGCGAGGCTCAGAGTCACAGAGCACGACGATAGTGAAGCTTCTCAGATTCTGGACCCAAGCACGCAGTACCTGCGTGTTGGCACGCAGTACTGGCACGCAGTACCCGCTCAGCAAGTGCCCCTTTTCACTCCCTGTTCTCCATCCTCAGAACTTGGTCTGGCCAGCACAGACATTTTACACAGCCTTCTTTGAAAGAAAGGGATTTAGTTCAATTCTTCCCCTGTGAAGGCCAGGAAGCAAAGGCTTATTAACACATTTAAGAAACTAATGTACTGTCTGTCCTGCAAAATAACAGGAGAGCACGCTGCCCCTAGACGGACAGCTCAGACTGCTGTTTGGGCCCCTACTGCCTCTCCATGAGAGTTTTTCATCTTCCTGCCATTTCTCCCTTCGCTCCCACACCATGGCTTGCATGGTTTTCTACCGGCCTAGGAGTTTCCGGCTGGGGATTACAGTAGAGAGAAAGGTGCATGGTGTAGGCACGCAGGGGTCAAGAGGTGGCGGCCCCCAGCCCAGAGCCGAGCATCACTTCCAACTCGCCTGCCCAGGCATGGGGCCAGGTCTGTAGTGAGCATCGTCCTTGTGTCTTGGAGGAGGTCAGAGCTACCAGTCTCAAGTCAGTGTCCCTGATGGCTTTGAAGAAAAGGGCGGATGGGAAGTTCAGAGATCGGTCTGGAGCCAGGATGGCCCCCAGCCACCCTGAGATCAGTGCAGCCATGGGACCATCGGCTTCGCCTGCCGGCAGAGCATAGGCAGTCAGCACATGGATTTGGGAGCCAGAATGCTGGGGTTTGAATCCAGCACTACCTCTTACTAACTGTGCGGCTTTGACTGAGTTACTTAACCTTTCTGTGCCTCCAGAGACTCCTCTGTGAAATGAGCGTTAATGATAACATCTATTTCACAGGATTGTTGCAAGAAATAAAAACACGTAAGGTGCTTAGAATAGCACTTGGCATACAGTGAATACCCAGTAAACATTAAATGTTGTTGTTCTTTTTAAATTTTTATTGTATGTTGGAGTATAAGTGATTTACAGTGTGTGTTAGTTTCAGGTATACAGCAAAGCAACTCAGTTATACATATATGTGTATCTATTCTTTTTCAAATGCTTTTCCCGTTTAGGTTATTACAGAATATTTAATTGGTGCTGTTCTTATTATTACTGTTGGTGTTATTTGCCAGGACGGAAAGAAGTGGTCGGGGAAGCCGTCGTGCGCTGTGCCGGAAGCTCTGGCTGGGGAGCTGGGTCACCTGGGTTTCAATCCCAGCTCTGCCATCCAGGGTGTGTGACCCTGGGCTCTCTGTATGTACAGGGACTGAGTTCTTTTAGGACACAAGCTTGACCTCTAGGCCCTCTGTGCTCTGGTCCAGCCACGTCTCCCATGTTTTCTCCCCTTTTGCCTGCAGTGCTCCAGCAGTGACTTGTGCTCCCTGCACCTGTCACTTAGTCCCCCGCACCTGCACTCTTCCAGTTGCTGCAGGCTCACATGTTCAACTCTTCTTGAGAACCTAGGGCTTGGCACAAAGTCGGTGCTCAATAAATACCTCCTGATTCACTGCTACTGCTCACTAACAAGCATGGACACCTCTTCTAGGAAGCCTGCCATGAACACGACAGGCTGGTGAGTGCCCCCTTGCATCACCGCCTTTGACCCGGTTAATGCTTAGTCCTCTGCCAGCCGTCCATTCAGGCATCACCTGCCCCCAAGAAAGTCCCTGCCCTCCAGGGCCCTCCCACACAGTGGTCCTGGCTGAGCTGGGAAGCTGCACCTCTGTGTCATAGTCAGGAAGCCAGCGACCGCTCCAGTGAGGGCACTTCTTGGGGCAAGTGGTGATGAAAACAGATCTTAAGGGAGAGAGATTTAGGGTGTGGGAGGCATGGAACAAAGACCCAGGCATGAAAAAAAGAAATGAGAAGAAAGGTTCTGTTTGGTTGATTTTTTTTCTTACAGGTAAAAAGCAAAGCGACAGTGGGTATTTGAGCCGCTGAAGCGAGTATGTCTTCTTGCTTGGCCAGCTTTTATTCTGCATCCAGGGATGCAATGGTGTCTTAAAAGTTTTTCTGATTTCTGTTATGAGCCCATGAGCCACTTCAAAAAGCCCTAGCCTGTCTGCCTGGGCACACCCTGTCCTCCCATCTTCAGAAAGAGTTGGGTACAAGCCTCGTGCAGCAAGAACTCACATTTAAAGCCCCTGCTGCATACCAGCGCCTGTTTTAATGGTTTTGTCTGAATTAAACTCATGACCATTGTTCCTGCTTTGCAAACTGAGGCTTAGAAAAGTTAGTGACTTGTTCTAAGTTACCAGCCAGTAAGTGGGAAATTCGCGCCTCCATCAGGTTAGGGTGGCTCAGGGCGCCCCTTCACTGTGTTCCCCTTTCCTTTCTTGACTCTTTCTTGCTCAGTAAAGGAAAGAGCTGTTCCAGGCTCCTGCCCCCATATGAAGGGTGGAAAGGATGGGGAGATCTGAGAGCTTAGAGGGGTCCCTGCAGAGACAGGCCTTGGCCTGGGCTTTTTTGATAACGTGACAAAAGGCCTTTCCAGGTCCTGGTGGTTTCACTTTCCCAGTCTTAGGTGGGGGCACCTTCCTTACCTTTTGTTCAGCAAACAAACAAACATTAAGTTTTTTTTTTTTAACTTTAGCTTCTGCCTCACATGTCCCTTAAACACAAAAAATAGAGAGGGTGCTGCCTGGAGGAGGACGTGCAGTCCTGGGTAAAAGGGAGAGGAGAGATGGATGCAAAGAACAGGACAGACCAGGGAAGGGGCCTCAGCAGCACTGAACGTGCAGACTCTGATCAAAGTGGACAAAGGCCTTTCGGGGCCTAGGCTGACACACTGTGGCGGCAAGGGGGCGTGTATACGCCACTGCCATAGCCCTGAGCGCATCCCTCCATGAACTGCTTCCTCCTCTGAACCCTCCCAGACTCTGACAGCTCCAAGGCAGGGCCTGGGTCCTGGATCTTTCTTGTTCCCTGTTGTATTTCTGAGGCTTACAGCACGTGCACGACGCGCATATGTTACTAAGAGCTGGGCTGCACCAAGTGCAAATAGCGGCCAAGGACAGGACGGGGCAGGTGGGTCATGCCTGTGTGCTAGGGTGGGATGTGAATTGCAGAGAGGGGTGGAAAGGTGGTGTTTAACAAGGGCTTTTTCTGTTGCAACCAAAGAAGCCCAACCAAAGTGGCAAAGCAGGAGCTTTCTAAGCCCTGACTTCAGTATTAGTCCACTTGCTCACAGTTAGAAGCCACAAAATGTGGGTGGCATTGCAGTCTCTATCCATTTTATTGCTTCTTCTTTTAAATTTGTATTGGAATTTAGTTGATTTACAATGTTGTGTTAGTTTCAGGTGTACAGCAAAGTGAATCTGTTACACATATACATATATCCACTCTTTTGTTTTCACTTCTTTTCCTGTATAGGCCATTACAGAGTATCGAGTAGAGTTCCGTGTGCTATACAGTAGGTCCTTATTAGTCGGGACATGGAAGCAACCCAAATGTCCATCAGCAGAGGAATGGATGAAGCAGATGTGGTACATTATATACAATGGAATATCACTCAGCCATAAAAGAGGATGTAATGATGCCATTTGCAGCAACATGGATAGACCTAGAGATTGTCATACTGAGTGGAGTAAGTCAGACAAATACTCATATGATATCACTTATATGAGGAATTTATTGCTTCTTTATCTCTTAATTTGTCCTTAAATTGGGTGGAGAGTTGAAGAGCTATTGATTAGCTCTTTAAATTTTGACATTAACTTGCTTTATAATAATAATAGTAAATATTATTATTGTTACTGTTGTAATTATTTCACATCTCAGTGTTTCTCAAAGGCCGATACCTCTGAACACCTGCACTAGCATCACGCACGGATGCTTACAGATTCCTGAGCATTTTTCGAGCCCTAGTGAGACTTTCTGGGGGGGAAGAGGAGAGTGGCCTAGGATTTTTCATTTTTAACAACCACTCTGATAATTCTTAGGCCGAGCAGAGTTTGAAAGCCGCTGCCTTTTTTTAAAAAAATTAAGTAAGTAAGTAATTTATTTATTTTTGACTGCGTTGGGTCTTCGTTACTGCATACGGGCTTTCTCTAGTTGTGGTGAGCGGGGGCTACTCTTCGTTGCGGTGCACGGGCTTCTCATTGCAGTGGCCTCTCTTGTTGCAGAGCACGGGCTCTAGGTGCGTGGGCTCGGTAGTTGTGGCACACGGGCTCAGTAGTTGTGGCTCGCGGGCTCTAGAGCGCAGGCTCAGTATTTGTGGTGCACCGGCTTAGTTGCTCCGCGGCATGTGGGATCTTCCCGGACCAGGGCTCAAACCCGTACCCCCTGCATTGGCAGGCACATTCTTAACCACTGCGCCACCAATGAAGTCCCGAGAGCCGCTGCCTTTTCTTATTTAACTCCCACTTGAGTCGCACTAGGGAGATTTATGTATATTCTTTTACAGGTGAGGGAACTCAGACTGGGAGAGGAGAATCATTAACTGCCCAAGGCCACACAGACACACAGTGGCCAGATTGTGACATCTGCATGTCCTCCTAAAGCAGCTGCCCTGCTCTTCACAAATTTGAGCTGATCTGTGTCCTTAGGACCGGGTAAAGCTCTGAGACTTGGAAGAAGTAGAATAATGGATTCTGAACTCACATTGGTTATAATTTAATTGGGGGCATTAGAGGCACGTGGATGAAAGAGGACCAAACAGTGTGAGATGTGGGCACAAATTCAAAGATAAGGGGCAAATACCACGAGGTACAGGAGTTGGGGAGAGGGAGAGCTGATCTCAGCTACACTGGAGAGAATTCCAGACAGAGAAAATTCCAAGGAAAAGAGCCAGGTTTCAGATGGAGTCTCCAGAATGAGCCAGACTGGCAGAGGTAAGGGGGAATGGAGAAGGATGTCCGCGTGGAAGGAATGGCCTGGACAGAGGCAAGGAGGGAGGAAGTTAAAATACGTTTGAGAGTCCTTCCAGCCAGAGCACATCAGTCACCCAGCCGGCGGGCTGTAATGACTTGGGCCTGGATTATTAAGCACATTTGGAAATTGGGTGAATTGCTTGATTTGGTAAAAAATTACATGGTACATTTAATCAGGCCTCCTTTAAGGAACAAATGTCATTAAACACCACTTAATTAGCTGCCCCTGCAGCCTGACTGGGTGAGAATTATATCCTTGGCAAACTACAAAACATTTTTAAGGTCAAATATGGAGAGTAAAAATACCACTAGAAGCCCTCGGGTAATAGGCCCATAAAATCTTACCTCATTTTCATTCATTGAAAAGATTCATTCTGGATTGCAGCTAATCAGAACTTGATGGCTTTCTTTGGAGCAGAATCTGAAGACCCAGGGTGTGTTGGTCTTTATGCTAAAGGAGTGAAAAATAAAAGAGCTAGAAAAACAGACACACATTTGATAATACACTTGTTTATCAGCCTGCTGATTTGTTACGGGAATAAAGATGTCTACTTGCTCTGTTAACCCAGGATACTGTATATTATAGCAATCCAAGCTCTGGCTGTGCCCAGGACAAAGAAAGCAAATCAGAGAATTACTAAAGAGATGAAGTGGATGGGGCCATCGTTTACTGCCTTTCTAAAAATACTTCCAAGTAATTTACAATACGCACACCGAAAAGCACACATATCCTAAGGGCCTGGCTTAATAAATTTCCATAAACTACAGTCACCCTTGTCACCAGCACCATCAGATCAAGAAAACAAGCATTACCGCCTGTCCAGAATCCTAATGCTTTCTTTCCATCCTTCCCTTTTCTCGCCACCCCAGGGGTAATTGTGGTCCTGGCTTCTTTCACTCAGCGTGCTTTGAGAGGTTCAACCACGCTGCTGCGTGTGCTGTAATTTGTCCACTCTTCCTGCTGTGTTGCGTTCCGTTGGGTGAAGATGCTATAATTTATTTACGTATCTTTTGGCTCACAGGTATTTGGACAGTTTTATATTTGGAGCTGCTGTGAATCATGCTGCTATGAGCATGCCTTTTGTTGAGTCTGTCCTGGCGTACGTGGGTCTATGTAGGCATGAGATTCCTGTGGCTTAGCACATGCACCTGTGTAGCCAGAGTGCCTATGACTTCACAGCCATGTGATATTTATATTAGTGGAAAGAACATTTATATATTACATATAATATATTAACATATTATATATAATATTATGTGTGTGTATGTATTTTTTGACCATCTATCATTTTGATGGTCTGTTTCTTGGAACCATGAACTCCTTGAGTGCAGAGACTTCTGGTTTATTTCTCTCTGCCCTAGAGACAGGTGAACTGCTTGGCACAGATAAATTCCGATGAGTAATTGTTCAACAAAGGAATGAGCATCGAGCTCAAGTGACCTGAATTCTAGTTATTTAGCCTCTCTGGGTCTCCCGTTTCTTCATCTGTCCAGCGGGGAAGATTTGTTAATTGAAGTCTGCTGACTGAGACGGTTTAGCTTTTGTCTCAAGGAAATTATATAGCACTGCCCCCCGCTCCAGCCTCTTCTCCTTATAATGTAGGGGTGGTTCTTATCTTATTCTTATCTTTCATCAGACTTCTTATTAAAGACAGTGTCTACTTAACCTAGATTGGGATTCTGACATGCTGTTCCCCAAACAGAGAAAGTGTGTTAATTGCAGTCACCAAAATCAAGCCATAATTAAATGCTCTCAAATTGTTATGTCAGTGGAAAAAGCATTTTGCCTTCCTTCTTGTCAACGCCTTCCTCAGCCTGGCTCCCGCCGCAGAAGTCCCTATTGGTCATTCTCCCACGTTTCACTTCACTTTTAAGTGTTACTTAAATATATTATTCTACACATTTGAGATAAACCTGTAACCCAAATGCTGCAAACTAGCAAGTACAATTTGAACAGTTTCTCTTTAAAAAAAGAGTGGCTTTCAGATACTTTTTTCATGTAATTTGATTCCCCTGCCTTGTTTGTAAAGTGGAGAAAATAAGACTTACACGGCAAAGTTGTTCTGTCAGATCACAATACACCTGACACAGATGGTCTCGGAGACTTCATGGAATGATTTCAGCCATCTTATCGCTTCTAGGGCCCTTTCACAATCAAGAGCAGGCATTTTCGACCAGACACTGGACTGAGTGGGTCGATGCCTTCTCTGGGCCTTTAATTGCTTATCTATAAGACGGAGTTTTTAGTTAAAATTATTTCCAGCTTTTCCATTGTTTCCCAAATTTGGGAATGATTTTTAGGAGGAATTGGGGGTGAAATAGATGATAGTATGTGGTAAATTGTGTTATTATTTCTGATTTTTCTTCCTGTGCCTTTGCCTTACAACCCTGCACTTCCATCCCCCGACCCCATCGGTGCTGGGCATGGCCCTGCTGTTTGCCTTGGCATCCGAGATGTGGGTGGATGGACGGTGGGCCAGTTCCAAGCCTAGACCATAAGAAGCACGGTCTAGTGCTTCCAGCCTCCGCCCTGGAGAGAACATGCTCTTAGACAGAACTACCACCCCTTCAGTCGAGACCCCAGCGTGAACACATTTATAGTAGAGTATTTCCAACCATTCTGCTGACCTGGGCCTGAGAATGAAAGCTCACTGCAAGTGTATCATTCTGTCAACAAAGGGAGCAATGGCAAAACCTCTCTTTGCTTTGGGCATTCACTCTTGGTGTGTGACGACAGTGAGGGTGAGATCCATGTAGAAGAGTAGGAACCTGTCACAGGTAACAACAGACATCAGCAATCGGTATAAAACTCCTCAAGGAGCCGTTTACTTGTATTGTCTCACTTATCCTTAGTAACTCCTTCGAAGGAGGCATGATCATTGCTATTTTGTAGAGAACAAAAATGATGCTCAAAGAAATCGAGAGGCGTGCTCAAGGGTATGTCATGGACAGGTGGGGGAGATTGGCGGTAGTCCCAGGCCAGCACTTAACCACTTTGTGCTGCGCCTTTTCAGAGATGCGACGTGAAGTGTTAGAGGTCGGGCGTGCGCCAGCGCCTTCTCACAGAAGCCTTCTGTGCAAGTGTAGTTCACACAGAGGGTGCCAAGGGCGGGGCTACTATTACAAAAGTCGGAGGATGAGGGAAAGGTTTGGGTCAGACTCCTGGACCATGGATGTGGCAAGACTCGACATTCGCTGAATACCCATGAGTATCTCTCTATCTCCCCGCCACACTTACGGTTGCACTGGGGCAATATGTCTAGGTTCTCGCTGGTTAGACGTAGGCAGATATAGTATAAGCAAGGTCTAAGGTTGGCCCTTAAACTCATTCTGCAGATCCTTCAGCCCTCACTCTCCTGTCTACAGTCTCCTTGGAAGACGTGTGTCTTGGAGGTTATAGGTAAAGGACGGAAGCAGCCTGTGCCCCAGTCACCACTAAGAATGTCACCAAGAGCTGCATGACCCTTATAGGACTTTGACATGAGTGAGAAAACTTTTATTGTGTCAACACAATGAGATTTGGGAGTGTATTTGTTGCTTCAGTATAACCTGTTCTATCCTAACTGAAAAATGTGATTTGCCTCTCCAGTAGGGTGAGGAAATCTCTTGGTTCTTCCCTCTAGGGTGGATACTCAAGATTTCTGGTGTCTTTTCGCAGCAATTTAAGATGAGTGAGAACAAACATTTCTAGTATTATATAATCTCTCTGAACATCACTGCAGAGGAATATCTGTACCTTTTAAACATTTTCTAAATCTTCCAGATCATTATAAATGTATATCAAATAAATGAAATAATAAGGTAGATGGATAAATGAAATAAAGGAAGAAGAATGATGAAATTGTATCTGAGAAAATAATTGGAGGGTATAATGGGAGATGGAAGGGGGACCAGGATGAATGAAGAGCACGCCACCATAGGTCTTGTCCCTTCTCTCTGACTTTAACGTCAGTTACACTGAGGCAGGAGTTGTTTCAGTGGATGATGGTGATGGCGGCAGGGCCCCGCCATGTTTTATGGTCAACCACTGCCTCTGAATAAACAGCTTAGCAGCTTGAGGAACTCACAGCTACCCCCGAATCCAGCGGGAGCTCCCTCTAGACGATGCCGTTCCTCATGGCTTTAATCTGAAGCATGTATCTCCTTCTGGGGACTGTGTCAAAATAGCTTTTCATGAAAAATGTTCCATTTGAAATAAAAAAAGTTCCATTTGTTTTTCCTAAAATTTAAAAAATTCGGTTTTTTTCCTCTCATTCTGGAAAGGCAGGCTGCAGAGTGTTTATAATTAAGTCCTCACAGTTCTTGACCTCTGTTCTCTGAACATTTATTGAGGAAACTTTGAGGAGAGCTTTTTTTTATTTTTATTTTTTACTGTCCATGGCACAGAGTAACAGGATTTGAAATTTATGCAGACTTGGCCGTGGGAAGAGTAGGCAGTAACCCGAGCTGTGTGATCTGAAGATGTTCTGAACAGGGCCCTGGGCCAAAAATACCTCCCTTGGAAAAACCAAGTGTCAGAGAACCTGTTCTCAGAAAGTTCTGCACTGAAGAGTTATAACTCTAGAGGCTGCCTGTTTCTAGGCAAATATGAGTGAGATAAACAAGCAGACATTCTCTGATTTTGGCATATAGATTTATAATGATAAAATGTATATATGTTGTCTTTTATTTCTTCAAGCTCTGCAGTAGACGTGAGCTCACATCTTGTGCAAAACAAGCCTATGAGTTAGGGTTCATTGTGCCCATTTTATGGATGCGACTGAGCTGTGACTTGCGATGTTCTGGCCGAATGGGGACCTTAACACTGGTTCTCATCAGGGCTGTGCAAGGATGGTTCAGAGGCTTTCCCTTTGAAACCATGACCGTAAATAAATACCATCAGTGCCACCACCACAACCCTTACCATCCCCGTCCCCACCCCTACCACCACCACCATTATGACCACTGCCACTCTCGGCATTAATGTCGCCATCACCACCACCGCCCACGTCACCGTCATCTCCCCCACCGCCAGTGCCGTCATTACGGCTAACCATCACCACAGTAAATACCACCGTCATCCCCACTACCAATAGCTCCTTGTGCAATGATGCATACGCACCTAAGGGGAGTCTCAATGCCCATGCCACTCCTGGGTGTCGGCATAGAGGTGCCCTTAGGAGGGGAGGCTGAGCTGTCTACACACTCAGACTCAGCTCCTTTCCCCATCTGCCTCTTCCTGGATTCCATTTCCCACCAACTTAATGGTTGTGGTTGCTTGTCAATTGTCTATTTTTTTTCCTAACCCCTCTGGGGGGATCATCTTCTCAGCTAGGGTGGAGGGTGAGAAAACTTGATCTTTAGGAGTTTAAAACCAACAGGAAGAGATTTTTTTTTTTTTTCCTTTACCCTTTTGCTCTCTGTCCATCATCCCTTCCTAGAAGCAACACACACGAAGAGTGGTCTGACTCTTTGTTATTCAAGGTTTGGTCTTTGGAATAGTAGATTACCATCATCGAAAGGCATGTTAGAAACAGAATCTCAGACCCCATCCCAGACCTACTGAAGCAGAATCTGCATTTTGACAAGATTCCTTGGAGAATCTTAAACACAAAATTTGAGAAGCACTTCTCTGGCTGTCTGGTTGGGGGCTGATAAATGGTGAGAGTACAACTAAAAATCTATAAATAAAACTGGGGTTTCAAAAATATTTGCCTCATGGACAAGAGAATTGGGGCATAATAGCAGGGCAATTATGTGCTTCATTTCCTACTGTTTTGGGAGATGATGGGGTAAAATGAGACCCTGAACTTCTCCCCGCAAACTTGGAGCTCTGTTCATTACAGCTTGCTGCCCCTCTGTCCAGGTCAGAAAACTGCCCAGAACCCAGGGCGTGTATAGGCAGTGGGTTAGAGCAGAGAACGCCCACACAGCATCAGGAGCCTGGAGTCTAAGTTCTAGTGGAAGGTACAGTGCCAGGATATTAGAATCAGAAGGATCCTCAAAACAACGTTACTCTCCATGTGGTGCCTCTCTTTCACATCATCCTGGCTATTTTATTCCCAGCTTGAATCACTGTCTCACATTATTTTGACTCTTATTTCTTGTGGCTTCTCCCACTAGAATGTGATTTCATGAGACCATGAACCTTATCCACCTGTTTGTGGCTGTATCGCCAGCACTGTCACATAGGAGGTGCTTCATGATAATTTGTAGAATAAATAAATGTAAGAAGATTCAGGTCCTAAAAATGAACATAATTTATTAACATCATTTGTTCAAGTCAAAAAGATAGAAAATTGCCCGCCAACCACTGCCCTGGGCACTCTATATGTACAATCCTTTATGATAGGAATTATCATTCCTTTTTTTTTTTTTTCATGAGGATGGATGTCCCAAATGACAGCGATTGTTAAGAACCAAGATCTTTCCACAATAACATGTTTCCTTCCCTTTTAGACTGAATAATTGAACCTGGGTCTATTGACACATATGATTTTTTAGATGCAGGGAAATAAAAGGAAGAAGGGAGGGAATAATTGGTATCTATGCTAAGCATAAACTCCATGCCAGCTGGAGAGGGAAACTTTCCCTATGTGTTTTCTCTTTTAATCTACCTAACAGCATGACACAGAATAGGTATTATCAACTCAAAGTTTCACTGAGAAGTTACTGAGACAGAGAGCTCTTGTCTCAAATGTAATCGATACATATTGTGGAATCAAAATTGTTTTATTCCAAAGTCTCTGTTCTTTAGCGTATATGATTTTGTCTCCTCATTCCTTATTTAAAGGACTAGGTCCTTACCTAGAATACTCAGGGAAGTCTCTGTTCATTTCGGCTGAAGTTTTACCATAAGGAAGAAAAGTTAAAACATAGGAAGCTGATTTCAGGAATTTATTTTAAAGTTGTCATCTCCATGTATTTTTCTTGGATCCAGCCTGCATTTGCCCAATCTCCTGTACCTCCTCCTTCTACTGACTGCGGTCATGCGTCCTTCGCACTCACTGGCTCCTCAGCCTGTGAAGAGGGCCACCTTTGTTCTCCGTTCGTCCTCGGCAGGGTGTTGTTTGATGTCCTGCAGAAAGATTTCCAATGAGGATTGAAACTAAATTGGGTTTCTGAGGGACACCCAGCGAGTTAAATCTCTCTTTCCTCATGGCGTTTAGATTCAAATGGACTTGGGTCTGAATCTCAACTCAGTCAGGTATTAACTGTGACATCTTGAGAAATTGGGTCGTTATTGCAATTCTCAATTATTCATCTGCCAAGTGGTGGAAATACCCGGCTCAGAAGGTTGTTTTGAGGTGTACGTGTTCTGATGCACTGGTTCCCTCCTCTGTGCCCATGCTCCAGGCTGGTTCACTGAGATTTGCCCAATTGTTTGAGGGCTGCACAGTCTTGACGAAGGGGACCAGGTGGCCTCCCGACACTCTTGTTGTGGTTGAACTAGAGATGCTGCCACCCATGCTTGCAAAAGTAGAGGATAAATGGGAGATCTGGAGAGTGATCTCCGTGCCGCCTTATAACATGTGATATGTTCGGATGACAAATGTTGAAAGAAAAGTCAGCGGGCAGTTGACGCTGTAGTCACTTAGAGTCAGCTTCATATGCGACACAAGTAGGTGAGAAGAAGGGGATCTTTTTGTTTTATGTTTTAACAAATCCTTAGAGGAAGCAACCATGGCAGAATCTGCGGTACTTCATCCAATGAGTTAGTGCAGGCCAGGGCGAAGAAAGGCAGATAGGAGAGAGATGTGTTATGTGACCACATTAATTTTAGTGTACTTATAAGAACTACTTTGGAAAAATAGCAGCCTAAAGGTTACCCAAGACACAGAAGGTTGTTAACCAGATTATATAACGTTGAAAGACTTCAGAAGTGAAAGAGAAGAGAAACATTTAAAGAGTTTTTAAAAAAATTTCCGGATTATCTGTAGTGCCATTTGTAAATAATCGCTCTGCTAATTATAAACAAAAATCTTATCTTTCTATTAAAACGGATCTAAGAATCTCTATGGAAAAATAATTTTTGGGTAAAAATCAGTATTTTTTTCCTTTTGCTTTCAAATATACACAGTGACGCAAATAAAACTTTTGCTAATCTACTTCCAATTACCCGGTGTTCTCAGAGGCACAGACAACACATTTCCTTGATTATAAATGTGAAATTTGCACTTTTCACTCACTCAGACTGTGGTCCCCGGGCAGTCTCAGTTAATGAAGTTTTACTCAACTTGTCAACCTGGTAGCAAATTCATCCACCGGAAAATTAACAGAAAGACAACCTGGGGCCTTTTAGGAGTAATTAATGTGTTCGGAATTGCTGTGGTACTCTTATTGCTGGTTATAAAAATCTGCAGTCTTGTTACTTTCGTTGCTGGGCTGATGGCGGTTTTGGCCTGGGTGCCAGGGGAAGGGCAGGGTCGCGGGTTACCACTTATTAATAATTCTGTTTCCCACTTATTAATAATTCTGTTTCACAGACAGACTCTTTCACGCCAGGCCCCGTTGATTTATCTTCCCGATGCCGTGTTGAAGTCAGCGGCGGATTTACGGCTGATTTATTTTGGCTGAGTTAATATGAGCAACGTCACTGGGCCTAATGATTAAGTATTCACGGTTGGCTATAAATTACTCTCTTTCTTTCCTCTCGATAATAACTGAGTATTTTGCACCACTTGTGAGTGTGAATTATGAAGGACAGTTACCTCTTGAATCTCCAGCACGTCTAAGCCATGAAGAGGTTTGCGTGTCCAGTTCTCCCGTTTCAGAAGGCAGCAAGCTGCTGCTACTTAAAAAAAAACAAACAAAAGCGCCCCCAGCAAAAACCATGAATGAATGAATGAATTGCTGCTCCTGAAAGTTTGTCTAGGCACTGTTGTCTGCTGGGAAGAAAAAAACTGGGTTGCGTGACAGTAAATTGGGAAGCGTGCCAGAGTCCTGCTGCCACCAGCTGTGGAAATAGCTGGAAATTCAATTTTGCCAGGCCTCAGTTTCCTAATCTGTCAGTCAAGAAGGACAGTATACTTGCCTCTACCGTAAAGTTGTTGTGAGGATCAAAGAGGACAGTAGTAATACCTCATACCAGAAAAATTGGAGAATCATTATATATACATGTGAATATGTATTTTTATATATGTATGCATGTATATAAGTGTATATATAGAGTATATATGTATATGACATACAGTATATATGTATGTATGTGTATATATATATATATAGATAGATAGATTTGCTCTGAAGTATTATTCAGAGCTAGGGTTTTTGCTGGAATCTCTACTTTAGGAAAGCATGAAATAATTTTAGGATTCATCATATTGAGAATAGCTACCGTTAATTAGCACTAACTATATTCTGAGCAGTGCATTAAGTGCTTTTCAAAGACTAGCTCACTTCGTCCTTAGAATGCCTGTGTAAGTTACTATTTTTTTTATTATTCCCATTTTACACAGGAGGGAAATGATGCTCAGATACATTAGGAACATGTTTCAGGTCACATAGCTAAACTGTGACACGGTGGGTTGAAACCCCGGGTGTGGGGCTGCCATCTGAGCCCTCACTCCACGTGTTAGAGGTCACCTCTCAATGTGGGTGGTAACAGCACCCAGAACTGCCTCCAAATCCCCTATACCTAGGTTTCTAATGACCATCACATTTTTGTACAGATGAGGAAATGGGTCTTGAGAGAAGTGAACATAAACCGCTTAAGCAAATTAGTGCAGAATTAGGATATTTGAGATCTCAGTGGAACAGAGCATCACACGTGTAAGGGTGCAAGGAGACATTCTTGATACACTGCTCTCAGTCGGGGAAAGCGTGCAGTGACTGATGTAATTGAATGTAATTGGAAAGTTCGGGTCTATATCTTCATCAGGCATGGCTGGATCTGGGGAAGCCAGTGGCATCCCCGGGACACTTCCTCATTCCTCTCTGGGCTCCATCTTCTCATGCATTTAGAGCATGAGAAATTCTTGTCCCAGACACGGGATTAAAATGCTGTCTCCTCCAACCCTGTATTGTTTCTCCCTGAAGACCTTGGCCCATCTTGCTTTGGCCACCCTCCCATCTCTTAAACTATTCAAATGATGTCCTCTTTGGTAGAGGGGAGCTGGTCTGTGGACTCTCGGTTTGAAGGCATTAAGATCCAGATGAAACAACAATAGGAGAAAATGCTTTTCTAACAAGTAAAGGAAGCCAGTGTTGTAGAAGAAGGTTGAGAATAAAAAGAGAAGACTGTGGGCAAGAAACAGATAATTCTGAGGGATCTCTAGGGTCTAATGTCATGTGTCAATGAGATATTTCCGTGAGTTTTGCTTGTTTTTTTCTTGTTAATATCTGTGTTAACAGTGTCCACTCCTCTGATGGATGGGGCACACCTGAAGGTATCAGCTCAAAGAACTTTGATCTAAACTAGAATACACTTTTTTCCTTGTGCAAGGGAAGTGAAATGTTAAGTGGATGTGACTCCATTACTCATGTCTGATGACTAGAAGATTCATGCCACCAAAGGATATCATTGATGGGCCCAAGACATATTTGGAGCTTAAGACAAATGTGTAAACAAAAGACAGATCTGAAAGTGGTATTTTAAAATGTTAAAGCACTTTGCAAATATGAGAGATTTTGTTGGCCGAGGTCAGTGGCTGGGGTCACTTGCAGTTGGGGAGAGTCAGCTTCCAAAGGTGATAGATGGGACAGATGGGGAATCCAGTGACTTGCATGCCCTCCAGGAGCTGGGACTGACCTCGAGCAGGTAGCCCATCCCCGTTATTACGAGTGCAGCCTGCTTGACACTTGGGATTCTCAGGCCAATTTTGTATGTGGAAAGTTTGCATATCATACCATTCCTTCCACTTGTACAGCCATTACCTTGTATGCAGGTATATAAGGTAATACAGATTTTATATATATCTATATATATATAGTATAATATGTACAAGGCTTCCTGCCTTGTCTTATTCCAGGACTGAAAGTCAAGGGTATCTCAAAAAGGGATGCTTTCAGATGGGAGGACAACAGAGAGAAGACAGGCCAGGTGGATAGATGTCCTTCTCGTAAGTGGATTTAGGGCAGGTTAAAGTTAGATTTGCATGTAGGACATACAGACAGAGGCTTCCAGCAGCCAAGATAAGCCATTATAGCTAGAAGTTTGCAGCTTAGAGGAGAGGTAGAGACCGAAGGGGGCCATTTAAGAGATGGGTATTTAGAAGGCACTGAAGTGAACCGCATTTGTGGAATGGTTAGGAAGTCCAAATAGAGTGTCAAAGAAGGCCCAGAATGGACTCTGGCCAAATACCCAGTATTGAGGCAGGTGGGGCAAGGGCCAGAACGGAGCAGTTGGGGACCGGAAGGAGAGCTGCAGGAGAGAGAGGCTTCCCAGAACCCAAGAGGGAAATGATTTCTGGAAGGAGGATGTAGCTAACAGTTTCCAGTGCTCCAGAGGCTCGGGCTGGGTCTTAGCAAGTAGGAACATCGACCATCCACAGCCTCAGTGAAAGCACTTCCCCACAGCGGGTGAGGGAAGGAGCTGCATCCCCCTGATCAGACTGAGACTTACTGAAATCCCTACTCTGCCGTGGTGTCGGGGGACAGGCAGAGAGAGAAACAGGCGCGGGGCCTGGGGTCCCCCATCCTTTCTAAAGGCACAACCTCTCCAGGACTGTCTGTGCCCAGAAACTCATCTCTCGGCCACACCTGGCTGCAGGTGAAGTCAGACATATTTTCTGTGGGTGATTATGGGTCCAGCTAAAGTCAGGGATTCTTATACAAAGGGAAGAATGGGAGGATGCAAATTGAGGTGCAACCAGCAGTTCAGCTGCAAAGCAACATCCCACAGTCACACTCACCAAAAAACCTTCAGACTAATCTTGTCAACAGGTTGTCAGCCTGCGTAGGTCTGAATACCTGCTCCAGCATTTACGAGCTGGGAGAGCTCATGTAAATTACCTAATCATTCTTTGTGCCATTATCATTATTATTATTTTGCGGTACGCGGGCCTCTCACTGTTGTGGCCTCTCCCGTTGCGGAGCACAGGCTCTGGACGCGCAGGCTCAGCGGCCATGGCTCACGGGCGCAGCCGCTCCACGGCACGTGGGATCTTCCCGGACCGGGGCACGAACCCGTGTCCCCTGCATTGGCAGGCGGACCCTCAACCACTGCGCCACCAGGGGAGCCCCTGTGCCATTATTTTTATTTGTAGAATAAAGATGATAATTCTTTTTTACTTACCTCATTTGGATTTGTTCACAAGTTTCAAAGGACAAAAAAATCTCTCAGCCCAAGGCCTAGCATAGAGTTGTTTATTAATATTTTTTTTGTCAATAAATACTATCATAATGAAACATTTACCTTATACATTTTATGAATACTTTAACTTATTATTATTAAGCCTCTGCTTGCTCCCTGTTAAGGGTTTGATTTAGCCACTGAAGATACAGTTTTGCCTTTGCTGAATTCTCTGATTTTTAACGGGATACAGTATGCTGGTGGAGGCGAAATAAAGGCTACTAAACACAATGACCTGTTCTAGATACTCTGCCCAAAATGAATAGTTTTCCTTCATTGATTTTTTTAAAACAAAAAATAGGGTTCTTTTCCCTTTTTACATGGTCATAATGATTATGCTTAGTCTCCTTAGCCACGGTTGTATCTATCACTATTATAATTATTGTTTGTTCATGCTATTATTCTGGGGTGGGGAGAGAGAGAGAGGAAGAGAAACCGGTGCATCAACGTGACATGGAGAAGAAAGTTACTTATTACTGGAGAAAGTTACTTCTCTGGTTACCAATAACCAGAAAAAATTTTTTCCTTCAGCACTGGGACAGTCATTTCCATTTTAAATAGAGGAAGAAATTTTAAAATCATTGTCCATTAGAATTTCAACTAACATCAGCTGGAAGTTCTTCTTTCTCTTTAAATCCATTCAAGTGATGGAGGAAGATTTAAGTCCATAAACTTAAATTTTTTTTTTTTTTTACTTTTCATGTTTTAAAAATAATTGGACACTGTGAATTGAAACCACGAGCAGAAAACAATTTTTATTATTAACCGATAATTATTCGTTTGGTTGCTCCTCTGTTATGATATGCAACTCACAAGATTTATAAATCGTGGTTTAGCGTCTTTTGTCAGTTTCTCTCTAGGCAAATATTAAGTGTCAGCTACAGCGAAAGGCTTAGCACACACACACACACACGGTTTTACAGGAAGTAAAGTTGTTTCGAGCTCAGAGCCTTCCTGCCTCTGGATTCTGGATGCTCCACTGTGCTGGCTGCAGCTTTCTTGACTTCCTGGCTGCATTCCTTCCCCGCGGATAGCATGACCCCTCTTGCATATTTGAGCTGAGTCTGACTTCTTGAGCACACAGCAATGTCTTTGCACTTGTACTTAACTCCTGGCCATGTGGCGCAATTAAGTTGATGAGTCCGTTTGAAGTTTGCAGCCAGCATCAGTGCCAAGGATCTCCTGCAAAAGGGTAAATGCAGCCCTCACTGAAAAGCCTCCCAGGTCTTTGGGTAGTGAGGGAACCAAGTTTGGAAGCACAGTCTTGGAACTTTAAAAATAAATTCTTGTCTGCCAACTAGCAACAGCCTCCTAATGTGCCACATCCCACATGCATTTGGATTTAATATGTTTGCTTTTTCTCAGCGATTGCTCTTTAATTATTGCAATGTTGAAACAACTTGCTCGGTCTCCAAAAATAATCTCCAGGAGGTGGGGGAAGGATGAGGATGTAAAAAACAGGCGGCCTGGAAGACTTGGGTACAGCTGGCTGAGAAGGAGTGTTCTAGTGTGGCGGGGGGGTGGGAATGGCATTTGTCCTGGGCCTTTTATTCTCATGGCTTCACCTTCCAAAGGATGGGATGACAGTCCAAAAGAGGCTTCCTTGCGGTCAATTTACAGTCTTTTGAAAAATCACATGATCATTTTTATAAAGATGTGATGGATTAATTTGAGATCCGTTATGCTGGTTAGAATATGTCAGCAGCAGCAGTAGGAAGATACAAATTCCACTTCATCAAAAATCCAAACATCGAAGCTCAACACGTGACATCTCCCACTCCTGCCTTTACTCTCTCTGTGTCTACTCTCTTGAGATGAAATGGTGAAACCTTGAGCTCCTTGAGGTTCTTTGTTAATGCTCTGAGATGAAAGAGACTCACAGTAATGACAAATGGCAAGAATAATAGCTGACGATATGATCACGCATTCATTTGAATGACTTGTTCCCCCCCCATTTTTGCTGAGGGTCTGGAGGCTCAGGCAAGTTCAGTCATGTCCCCAAAGTTATAAAACTTGGAGTTCGTTTGAACCTAGACCTGTTTCCAAAGCCTGACTTTTTTTCCATTCAAACATATGACATGATAGGTTGGGTTTCAGGCACTGTGAGATTTGTGTGTGGGAAGTTTGTTGGGAAATGCTCTTGAGAATCACTTCCCTAAGGGGGTGAGGGGAGCAGGACTGAGCAGAGGACAGGTTGCACTGTGATGCAGCTGCAACACCGGTCCTATAGGGCGTTCTGGAGGCAGGATGACCCTTAGACCTGCGCAGAATTGAGGCAGAAGGATTGAATTTTTGACCAGTTTTTTGGTTGTAGGCTACCCTTGGGGAAGATGAGGCAGTTTTCTTTGCCAAGGGCAATTCATTCTTCGAGAGGTGCTCAGCTCTGAGAGCTCAGCAGCCAATACTTCCTGCAGCTGGAAGAGTGAGTATTTTGGTGCCGAGGAGGTGGGGGTAGGATTTGTGCCACACTGGCCACTGTAGCCCATCTTTTGCAGCACTTGGGTCCATTTGCTTTGTACAATAGTTGATCCCATCTGGGAACAGCTCCTCCAAGATTCTTGTTGGTCTCTCTGCCTCGGGAAAGTTATAGTAGGAATGTTAATAGTACAAACTATTCTCCCCTAAGATCTGCTCCATCAGGTCGTGAGAATACAACTGATACCCATTGTCTCCTTTCTCCACTGCTGACCCTAGGTTCCTTCACTCTTAGCACATCTGCGGGCCTAAGGGACTTCCCTGGTGGTGCGTCCCAGTCTCTCATCCCTGATGTCCTTGTTTACGAACCTTTTTGGGGGATGTGAATGCCGTGCTTGTCCATTTACTGTCACCATTTGGCATGGGAGTACCAAGAGGCACCCTAGTAGATCACTTAGGTGCCAAACCTTTTTTCCACCTCCTCGCATGTGTTGGACAAGCCCGCTGTCTTCTGGACGATCAGGGTCAGTGGCCCCTGTCAGGATGGTGACTCATTTCCTTGCCTGCTGGACTCTTGGCACAGGGAACCTGCAGTGATTGGTCTGTAGCCTTGGCTGAAGGTCGAATGGGAATGTCATTGTATTCCTGATGCAAGCATTTCTCCTATGTGAACTAGACCCTCTAGACTACAGAGCCTTATGTTTTGGGGACAGGAAACAGTGCATCACTGAGCGTTATGGTTAAGAAGCACTGTCCTATTTCTGCCCTTTGGCTCCTAGACCCTGTATTCTACAAATTGGGGACATTATAGTATACAGTGGTCGCATTAGTTTTCTTTTGCTGCATACCAAATTATCACATATCTGGTGGCATAAAACAACACCCATCTCTTATCTCACAGCGCTGTGGTTCATAAGTCTGGGTGGATTCAGCTGGGTTCCGCTTAGGGTCTCACAAGGCTGGAATCCAGGTGTTCGCAGGCTGGGCTCTTGCCTGAAAGTTCTAGGGAGGAATCTGCTTCCAACTTGATTTGATTGTTGACAGAATTCAGTTCCTTATACTTGTGGGACTGTCTTGTCCTGTAACCATCATCACCATAACTCTGCAGGTGGGGCCACCCTGGCTGCTATTCTGACATCGCCTCTCCTTACAACACTCGTGCCCATCTCGTTTCAAAGGGTTAAGTGTCTCCATTTGGCCCCTGTTATATCTGGACCCTGATGTACCCATTGCCATAGGCGTGTCCTGTTTTCGGGCCTGGGATACACAGAGGGTGACCACCGCTGAGCATCCCAATGATGCCTGTCTCATCAGTGGTAAGGGGGTCTCTCCACTGGAACATAGAACAGACACAGAGCTAGCCAGTGGGCTTCTTACTCTTATGTGGTCTCTTAACTCTGGAAGCCTCACTCCACTGAGTCTTTTGATCCTTCTCTTCACCATCGGCCACAGCACTTCTGGCATTTCTACTTCATGTAGTATTCACCATTTATTTCCACATTTCTAAAAGCCATTTTATCAGTGTGTGGGTGTTATTTCCTTGCCAGTTTATTGCCATGTTGTATCACAATATTTAACATATGTCTGGACCTTATCCAACTTTATGGTCTGCCCCCTCCCACCTTGATCCAGCACCTGCAGGACCCGGTCTCTGCATATGTATGGATTCTCCCAAATGTTGACTACTCTTGCTTCTCCTTAAACACGCAATGCCTTTGCTCCCTCAGCACCCCTACACTCCCCCGGCCACATTATATTATTACTTGACTTGTTACTGATCTGTTGACCAAGAGAAGAGATGGGGGCAGATCCTGAGCGGGCTCATATTTTTTTGCAAATCAAAGGCCTCTCCATCTTGTTCAAGAAAGAGGAAGGTACCAGCTGTGGAATTCAACAGAGTCTAGGAATTCCAGACTTTCATGATCATTGACTGAGATTCTGATCCCGAATCTCAAAATCCCTCAACTTCCCAGTTAGGGACCTGACCTAGGCATAGTAGCCTCTCTGGGCTGAGGAATTCAACCTTCTCTGGAGCTCCTGAACCCTCCTAATTAAGTCCTTCTTCTGGAGGAGGTGGATGTCTCCAGATATGCTGCCAAACCAAGATGATGCTCTAACTTCCACAGTTTAAAAAACTGGTGATCAGTCATCCTCAGCCTCTCGCTGTCTTGTTTCAAGGCATCAGTAAATATCCCTCGGCAACAGCCATCGCCTGCCGTACTCCTTACAATGACTGCTTTCTCTGGAAACTCTCAAACACCTGAGCAACTGTACCAGCCAGCACACCCCCTTCCGCAGCTACCCCACCCCAGTTCCACTGGAGAAATTTGAACGGTTACACTGTTAACGGAATGCAAACAGTAATGGGTAATTCACCAGCCACCAGCAGTGGGCTCCTCATTTAGCAGTGAATATGCTCCCAAGCCCATTTAAGCATTGGTTTCCTAGCACCACTTCAGGCCTCAGCTGTCTTAGATCAAATTCACTGGAAACAGAGTCCGAGACAGTGATCTGTGTGCAGGAAGTTTACTGAGAAGCGCTCTGCTCTCAAGAATAAAGCCTGGAAGGAGGTGGGAATTAGGTGGAGGAAGAGGTTGGACTGTGATGCTGTTGCTCCCATGGTTCAGCAGATCCTGCAGGGGATGGGGTTCTGGAGCTGGGATCTGAGGCAAGGGGGCCAGGACTCTGTGGCCACTCGTCCAACAGTCACTGGATGCAGGTCACTCCCAAGGAGGGCACTTGGCCTTGGGCCGGGAGGTTCCTCTCCGTCATCAGCCATTCGAGGTTAGCATTCTGCACTCCCAAGGCAGGACCCAGGGGCCTCGGTCCTGGAAGTGGGGTCTGGGAAGCACATCACAGTAACTCTCACATGCCGTGAATCCTGTTCCAGATCTGCCATGGACTTTGCCTCTCTGGACCTCAGTTTCTTCAGCCATAGGGGAGAAGCCGTATGTTTGTGGAAGTGGACTAGATACTATCTAAGGAACTCCCTTCCTCTCAAAATATGACTGTTTTCTTTTAATTTTATGAATGAGCTTCTTTGGATGAAACATGATGGAGTGGAAGACAATTGACAAGTGCCTGTTAAGCCTGTTTCATGACCCTTTTCTGTCACTTAAAACCGTTGGGACTTTGACCAAGTTTCACAAGCTTCTCCGCCTCAGTGTTTCCAGCAGTAAAATGAACATATTGATATTGAGTTCAGGGGGTTACTATGAGGCTTACATGAGATTAATTTCTCTTACTGTTTCATCTAAACTAATCCTAAGTGAAGACTTTGGTCTGAAAGACTCAGCTTTATTTTGATATAGAAGTTTATTTGTACCATATTCATCGGACCAGATAGCCAACACATGGAGTAAATATCTAGCTGTTTTCCTGCACGTGATTAGCTGTGTCTGAAAAAGATCCAGCTGATTATAGAGAGGAGGCGTTATCAGTGGGTATCAGGGCTGCTTCAGGAAATTGCAGTGCAGGTAACGTGTATGAGGTAGGTTGTCTTGCCATTGTTCCTCCCTCTTGGTGATGGGTTGCCCTGACACCATCTGCGTGGGAACATTCCCCTGAGAGCACATCACTCCTTTATTCTGCTTGGATGACTTTGTTTGATGAAACACAGTCCGGGGGCGTGTCTTCAGAGAGAAGCACTCAGGTGGCACCAGGACTTGCCTTCCACAGAAGGCAAGGGCAGAAAATCAAGGTGGGAGGTGAGATGGGCTGAAGGACAAGGTTATGCGCTTTGCAGGGATAAGGAAAGCACATTTGCACCTTTGCACAGTTAATTTTGTTCAAGGGAAGAAGACTGTGCAGAGCCAGAATGGAAGGAAAGAAGGGAGGGAGTGAGGGAGGGAGGGAGGAAAGGAGGGAGGGAGGAAAGGAGGGAGGGAAGGACCTCAAAAGGGAACTGCAGACCCAGAAAAGTTCTGGACTTCAGATCTTCCCCATGGCTGTGACTATTAGATGTCTGCCGCGTCTGAGGTCACAGACCTGCCCCCAGAACTCTCTAAGAAATGAGGCTCTGAATACCTTGAATATAATTTATAGCATCAGTGATAAAGTGGAAAGAGCACTTATTTTGGCACTGAATAGAACTGACTGAATTTCTAGCTCTTATTTACTTGCTGACAAGTAAGTTTTATATAATTTAGGAGACATTGTTTGCCTTCTCTGAGCCTCGTTATTCTTTGCCTGTTAGAGATAATCATACCTACTGTAAAGAGGTGATGTCAGAAATAAACCACAATGTAAGACACCTGGAAGATGACAGATGGTCAGTAAAATATATCTTTCATTATTAAGTCACTTCAGTCCCTTCCTCCCAATCATCATTCTTGGAGAGCCTTTGTCTTTTTAATAGGGCTGTAGCCTTGGTCTCCATCCCAAGTCATTGGCCATGATCCCTGTCAGTGTAGTCCCGCCTGGCTTTAGCCTCTCCTGTGTTACAGAGCTGTGTCTCTGAACGTTCAAGCCTGGACGTGTCTCCTGGACTTGCCTGTCTACCTGGACTTGATTATAGCCCGATACAGACGCTCGCTACAAATTGGAAACCTTGCTTAATCTGGCTCCCTGTGCTCCATTGCCCACGTTTATTACAAATATATCTGTGGTGCTTGTACTGTGCCTTTCCTGTGGCACTGGGCTGCATTTTATTTTACATGATTGGGTTGGTTCCTCCCAGCTCCTTTGCCATCTGTCTCGGTGGGCAAATGCAATTCCAGGCACCTCTCCGTTTTCTCTTCCAGCTTGGGAAGATGGATCACCATGGGCTGTAGGATCAGAAGACCGCTGTATCCAGATCTAGATTTTTCTCGTTGGCCCTGGTGGGTCACTTTTCACCTGCTGAGGTTCTTGGAAGGGCTAAATGTGATAGAAATAATGACAGATCACTTCTTGAGCTCTTACTTACTATGTGCCATGATACTTACTGTGTGTGTTACAATAAGCTCATCACACAAATAATTTAATCCTCAAAGAATCCTAGTATCCTCAGTAGGCAAAATCTCAGTTACTCCCATTTTACAGATGAGAAAGAGAGTCAAAGTGAGGACAGGGAGAAGGTAAGCAGATGTGAGAGAAGGAAGATGTGACGAAGGGGAAAGGAGGAAAGAAAAAAGTAAGAAGTCTCAAGAAGAGGAGGCCCAGGGGTACATTGAAGCAAGTAGAACTTTTTATTTAAGCTCTCTGTGCCCTCTGCTTTGTAAGCGACAATCCTTTCTAAACTCTGAAGGTCAAAAGGGAAATGAAATAGAGTCAGAATTTGAACAGGATGAAGGATTTCTGTGTGTTTTGTCCGAATCCCCAGATGCCAACACTTTGCAGCACCCTTAGCCGAGGCAGTGAGTATTTTGCCTTTTCTTCTAGTGTCTGGTCCAAGATCTCAGAATTGATACCTGATAGTCTGGTGGCCAGATCCCACCTATTCGTAGAATTATCTCAGTGTTCAGCCAATGCCTCATTCATTCAGCCAATATCGACTGAATGTCTTGTATGGACGGGCTGTGGACCAGGCACCGGGGATAAAATTGAGAGTTGATCACAGGGATCTTTTAAAATGGCCAGCCCCTTCCCCAGGTGATAGATTAGGAAACTGAGATTCAGAGAGAGAGAAGCAATCGGAGCGAGCTGACAGTTTACTAGATTCAGGAGGTAGGACTTAAATGTAAGTCTTGGAGATTGTTGATAATTGGTAGGATTTTTATGAAAATATTATGGACCATGCTGAAAAAAAAAGACTTGCTATTTTTCTTTAAACTTAAAAAAAATATATTTATTTATTTATTATTTTGGCTGCGCCGGGTCTTAGCTGTGGCATGCGGACTCTTAGTTGCGGCATGCATGCAGGATCTAGTTCCCTGACCAGGGATCGAACCCAGGCCCCGTGCATTGGGGGCACAGAGTCTTACCCACTGGACTACCAGGGATGTCCCTAGAACTTGCTGTTTTTTAAAATGCTATCAGAAGAAAGGGTGAAAGAAGCTCACCTACTTTGGGCACCTATGATGAGCCAGGCATCACGTGATTTAACCCTTCATCTCTGCGAAACAGAGGTTATAGTCTCTGTATTACAGATGATAAAGAGAGACTCATGTATTTACTTCTAGTCCAAGATCACTTAGGTGGTACATCAGAGAGTGTGACTGGAGCCCCCATGCACGTTTAGCGATGTGGCTCCCTCCTCTGCAACCGCCAGTATGTTTTCAGTGAAACACAGTTCTCATCTCTGAACTGTTTTCACGATGCTCTGCATTTTCTGATCAAAAGTGCCCAGTGGGAGTAGACACTGGGAGGCAATTTAGCCAGAATCCTTTTCAGCAAAATGATTTATTTACTGCTGCCTGGACAGCATTTTCTCCTGCTCTTTCTCTGGCCCCCTCTGTTGCTTCCAGTCCTCTTTGTCTATTTCTCGCCAAGAAGCCTCTTATCTTTGCTGATTTGGGGCCATCACATCTGCTCCCCGCAGTAAATCTGAGGCTAATGGGCACCCAGAAGAAAAGCAAAGCTTAGGGCCACTCGGATCACAACTGTCTTTTCTTCGAACAAACAAGTTATTTTTTCCTTAAATGCCTAAGCGGGATGCCTAATGACCTCTCTTCCCCTCACATGACCCACTTTTTCTCATACATCCATTTTTCTCCAACCATGGATAACTGAATAAACTTGGATTATTTTGGGAATAGGAAGTAGTTTTTTTTTTTTTTAAATAAATATTTATTTATTTATTATTTTTGGCTGTGTTGGGTCTTCGTTGCTGTGCACGGGCTTTCTCTAGTTGCAGTGAGCGGGGGCTGCTCTTCGTTGTGGTGCACAGGCTTATTGTGGTGGCTTCTCTTGTTGTGGAGCACAGGCTCTAGAGCGCGCAGGCTTCAGTAGATGCGGCACGTGGGCTTAGTAGTTGTGGCTCGTGGGCTCTAGAGCACAGGCTCAGTAGTTGTGGCTCACGGGCTTAGTTGCTCCACGGCATGTGGGATCTTCCTGGATCAGGGCTTGAACCCATGTCCCCTGCATTGGCAGGCGGATTCCTAACCACTGCACCACCAGGGAAGCCAAGGAAGTAGTTTTGATAAAAATTAGTGTGCCCTTGGTCTTTGCATAATTTTTGGTATGTGAGAAGATGCATTTGAGAGAAAGAAGGCTATATCAGAGGCTCATGTAAAAGGGAAGAAGATAGTAAAAGACTGGATGCTTCCTCTCTACGAGCAGGATAAAGACAACAAGCATGTCTGCTTTCACCACTTCTATTCAACGTCTGTTGGAGGTTCTAGCCAGGGAGACTAGGCAAGAAAAGGAAATAAAAGGCATCCAGATTGGAAAGGAAGAAGTAAATCTCTATTCACAGCTGACAGGAGCTTGCATATAGAAACTCCTAAAAAATCAACTAAAAGCTATTAGAATTAATGAGTTCAGTAAGGTTGCGGCATGCAAAATCAACATACAAAAATCAATTGTATTTGTATACACTCACAATGAACAATACAAAAACAAAACTAAGAAAACAATTTCATTCATAATAACAACAAAAACAAAATGAAAAACCTACACTGTGAAAACTATTAAAAAATTGCTGAAAGTAATTACAGAAGCTCTAAATAAATGCAAAAACATCCCACATTCATGGTTTGAAAGACTTAACAATTGGCAATTTCCCCCAAACTAAACTGCAGACTCAGTGTAATCCCTGTCAGAATCCCAGATGCCTTCTTTGTAGAAATCAACAAGCTGATTAAAAAATTCATATGGAATTGCAAAGGACTCAGAATATCAAAACAATCCTGAAAAACAAGAATGAACTAGGAAAACCCACACATTCTGATTTCAAAACTTGCTACAAAGCAGTGGTAATCAAGACAGCATGGTACTGACACAAGGCTAGATGTATAGATCAATGGAGATAGAATAGAGAGTTCAGAAATAAACCTGTATATCTTTGGTCAACTAATTTTCAGCAAGAGTGCCAAACCATTCAATGAAGAAAAAATAGACTTCAACAAATAGTTCACAACATATATAGAAATTAAGTCAAAGTGGATAAAAGACCTAAACATAAGAGCTAAAACAATAAAACTATAAAAGAAAAAAAAATAACGTTTGTATTTACTTACATATATACATATTTCACGTGGTTTTTTTCCTGTGTGATAGATCTCAGTTTCTAGCTGTATCATTTCTCTTTAGCCTAAATAACTTCTTGTAACATTTCTTGCAGTGTAGGTCAGTTGTCCACAATCTTTTTCAGATTTTGTTTCTCTGTAAAGGTCTTACTTTTGTCCTTATTTTTTATTTTTTTTTTAGATGTTGGGGGTAGGAGTTTATTAATTAATTAATTTATTTTTGCTGTGTTGCATCTTCGTTTCTGTGCGGGGGCTTTCTCTAGTTGTGGCAGGCGGGGGCCACTCTTCATCGCGGTGCGCGGGCCTCTCACTATCGCGGCCTCTCTTATTGCGGAGCACAGGCTCCAGACGCGCAGGCTCAGTAGTTGTGGCTCACGGGCCTAGTTGCTCCACGGCATGTGGGATTCTCCCAGACCAGGGCTCGAACCCGTGTCCCCTGCATTAGCAGGCAGATTCTCAACCATTGCACCACCAGGGAAGCCCCTGTCCTTATTTTTGAAAGATGTTTTAAATGTGCATACAATTTTGGGTTGACTTTTGTTTTATTCAGCATTTTAAAGATGTCATTCTACTTTCACCTGACTTCTGTTGTTTCCATTAAGCAATCTTCCTGACTTGGTTGTTCCTCTCAATGTGTAGGTTTCGTTTGTGTTTTTTCTGTTTTTTTTTAAAGATTTTCTCTTCATCTTAGATTTTCAGACATTTGATTATGATATGTCTATGTTTGTGTTTCATTTTACTCAGCACATTTACCAAGTAAATTCCTGGATCTTTAAGTTAAACTCATTATTATTATCATTATTAACTGAATTTGGGGATGTTTTGGCCATGAGTTAATTTCCATGTATATTTTTATGGCTCATTCATTCTCTTCTATTTTCTAAGGGGTGTGACTTCACATATGGTAGACTGTTTGAAATTACCTTAAATCTCATCAGGGCCCTGATCATTGAAAAATATTTTCCACTTTGTTCATCAGATTCAACATTGTACTGATTTGTCTTCAAGTTCACTGATTCTTCTGTTCTCTCCAACCTGCTATGAAGCCCATCCAGTGAAATTTCTATTTCTAAAATATTTTACTTTTTTATTCATAGACTTTCCATTGTTTTGGTAGTTTCCAGTTCATTGTTGAAATCTCTCATCTGTTCACTCATTATGCCCATATTTTCTTTTAAATCCTTATACATATTTTATAGTTCTTTCAGAGTTCTTCTCTGCTATTTTCTCCTTCTGTGCTATTTCATGGTTGTTACTATTAACTTCTTTTTCTGAAATGATTTGCTGCATTCTCCTGCTTCCTCACATGTCTAAAAGTTTTTGTTACATGGTGGCTCTTGTGGGTAATAATAGGTTGTAGGAATTATAGATCATGTGGTCTTCCTTTAGAGGGAAAACAGTTAAATTATTGGTTGTATCCTCTCTATCGTGTCGTATTGTTTTTTATACCTTTTATGATAGAAGTGCCTGTTATTTTCCCCTTATTAATAAAAAAATTCTTCTCACTAAGGAAGACCTTATTCTTGGGGCTTCCCTGGTGACGCAGTGGTTGAGAGTCCGCCTGCCGATGCAGGGGACACGGGTTTGTGCCCTGGTCCAGGAAGATCCCACATGCCGCGGAGCGGCTGGGCCCGTGAGCCACGGCCGCTGAGCCTGCGTGTCCGGAGCCTGTGCTCCGCAGCAGGGGAGGCCACAGCAGTGAAAGGCCCGCGTACCGCAAAAAAAAAAAAAAGAAGACCTTATTCTTAAAGCGAGGTCTTTCTGGGGTCTCAGCTGCATGCAAGAATGCTCAGTGAAGTCTCTCCATTCTGCTAACTTGGAACAGCAGTGTCTTCCAGCACTGGGTAATCTCTAGATTGCCTTTCAGCCTTCAGCCCTGCAGCAGCCACTCTTTACTAAGCATGCTGAGTTTCTTCCTGTAAATGTCCATCCTGACTTTCTGCTAAGAGCTGCAATGACTCTCACGCAAACTTCTGGGGCCACCTCTGTGCACAATTTCCTCCTCTCTGGTTGCCTTCCCCACAAATTCCAGCAACTACAAACACCGTTATATACCCCCCTCAGTTCAGCTGAACTCAGGCATTCTGCTTGGGTGTGCAGCTCCGTGGTTAGGAACATGCACTCAGGAGGTGTCTCAGGAGATGGGGGGCTGTCATAGTCTCACATCAGATGTTTCTCTTCTTATTAAGACCACAGTCTTCCTTTGGCTCTTCTCCAGTTCCTAAAAACATGCCTTGGACTTCCCTGGTGGCGCAGTGGTTAAGAATCCGCCTGCCAGTGCAGGGGACACAGGTTCGAGCCCTGGTGTGGGAAGATCCCACCTGCCATGGAGCAGCTAAGCCCGTGCACCACAACTACTGAGCCAGCACTCTAGAGCCCGCGAGCCACAACTACTGAGCCCGCATGCCACAACTACTGAAGCCCGTGCGCCTAGAGCCTGTGCTCTGCAATGAGAGAAGCCACCGCCATGAGAAGCCCGCTCACTGCAAGGAAGAGTAGCCCCCGCTCGCCGCAACTAGAGAAAGCCTGCATGCAACAATGAAGACCCAATGCAGCCAAAAATAAAAAAAATTCATTAAGAAAAATAAAAACATGCCTTGTTGTTGATGATGATGATGATACACTTTATTGTTGCTTAGGGTAGTAAGATAAGTCTGGTAATAATATCTCTCATGTGGCCATGATGAAGTCACTACCCATTGATTTTTTTTTTTTTTGCCGTACGCGGGCCTCTCACTGTTGTGGCCTCTCCCGTTGCAGAGCACAGGCTCCGGACGCACAGGCCCAGAGGCTATGGCCCACGGGCCTAGCCGCTCTGCGGCACACAGGATCCTCCGGACTGGGGCACAAACCCATGCCACCCCGCATCGGCAGGCGGACTCCCAACCGCTGCGACACCAGGGAAGCCCTGTTTTGCTCATCTTTGTGGTGATGTCTTTATTTCTTTAAATATTTTATACATGGTGATTTAATATTCTGTATCTCCCAGTTCCAATAACTGCAATCCATAGAGACATAAATGTGTTCTTTCTACTTTCTGCTGACTCTCATCCATTGTGGTTTGGTATCCAGGGTACTCTCTGATCTTTGATTTTGAGATCATTCCTTGATCTTAATTTATCAGAATCAGTGAGAACATCATTGGGGAAACCTTCCTCTGAAGCACAGATGTTTCTTCTGGCTTTCAGGGGTTTCTTACCAGCCAGAGACCACTTTAATGCTCCTCAAAAGTCTTGGCTCAGTGCTGGAGCCCAAGGCTTTCATCTCCCATCTCAACTTTGTCCCACAGCTCCCAGTTATCAGCATCAGCCTTTTGGGAACCTCCCAGTTTCCTGCCAAAATACTGACTTCATGTGCACCATTCTTTTTTTTTTTTTTTTTTTTTGCGGTACGCGGGCCTCTTACTGTTGTGGCCTCTCCCGTTGCAGAGCAACAGGCTCCGGGCGCGCAGGCTCAGCGGCCATGGCTCACGGGCCCAGCCGCTCCGCGGCATGTGGGATCTTCCCGGACCGGGGCACGAACCCATGTCCCCTGCATCGGCAGGCGGGCTCTCTCAACCACTGCGCCACCAGAGAAGCCCTGTGCACCATTCTTTAGCTCTGATTCTTTTTTCCCCTTTGCTACTTGGGATGGGAAAATAATTGAAGATGTACATTATCTTTTGTAAGAAGGATAATGCTTTAAGAGGTATGTCCTCTTCAGGATGGTTTATGTTAGGGGCAGGGGTTGAGGGTCTGTTAAAGCACTTAGCCTATGCAAGTGACGAAAAATGGACCTTGATTTATTTCCTACAGTCATCTGCTCTCTGGTAGGATGAGGATTCACATGTCATAGTGTTGCGATTTGTATCAGATTTTGCGATTATATGAAGAATGGCATCCAGGATTCTATTTTTTGGTATTTAACCACATTGGAAGTTCATATAACAAGAGAGGGAAAAAGGAATGCATTTTGCTGAATCTGAGAAGGAATGAGAGCTCCAGCTAGAAGAATGAGGATGGAAGAAGCACATATTAGGTCTGTCTTACTGAGAGCAAGAAAGATACCTGGAGACTGAACTACTGCTTCACCAATTTGGACTTCCCATTTAGTGCATCAGTAAATGCCCTGTGTAAAGTGCATACAGGAGTAAGTCTGCGTGTACTAAATGTACCTCTAGAGGTCCAGTTGAGAGAGATTAATCTAGTTAAATTAGACTGGGTCTTGAGAAAATAAAGACATTGACAGACAAGTGCCTACTTAAGAAAAGGCATGCAATAAATAAATGCATTTTTTGAATGAGCAACTGAATGGCTACAGCCAGATTCTGATAATTACCTAAACTAAGCCGCTAGAGTTTAAATGCCTCACAGGTCACCTGAAGTTCCAAGTGATTTTGTCACAAACAGTTGATTCCCTTTGTCATGCAGAGCGAAGGAGCAGGTGAGTCTGACTTGGTACATCTGACACACCTCGGAGTGCCTATCTCCACATTGTTCTGACACCCTAGGAAGGCTGTGACTACCAAGAGGAGGTGGGGTTTCCAGTGCTCAAACTGTAGAGGAAGCAGAAAGAGCGCAGGACTTGGGATCAGACACCTGAGTGTCTCCGGGAACTTAGGAAGTTTCCTCAATCACACAGCACTTCAGTTTCCTTACCTGTAGAATGTGACTAGAAACAGCTCCTTGACAACAGAATGGTGGTGACAAATGACAAAATACACATGAAGGTGCTACGGAACCATTTTCAAACTATACAAAGAAAACGAGAATAGAAGAGGCTGCTCAGTATGTTCTGAGAGCAGGTAGGGCAGCATTAAGACATATCGGGTCAGTCTTCTTGGGATTCCTAGTCATCAGGAAAATAGGGGAGAACAATTTTGAGTTTAACTTCCAAAGTAACTTCGCAGTGAGTCTAAACCAGAAAAATCTTTCAAATGGTTAAGGGAATTCATTCTCTATAAATTAGGTTAAACACTCAAAGAAAACAAGTAATTTTCCGTTCTGCTACTTTCTGGAGGATATTTAACTACCGGGAGTTGCCATCCGAGAACCCTCAGGCTCATGAAAAATGGGGCCATTTGCATATTGAACCTCAGAGACTTCTCTCTCTGTAGCTGCTGCTTTGCTCAATCCCTCAGGGTTGGAAAAGCTGAGTTGTTCTCAGCCAAGAGAGTTGTTTGGTAAAAACAAGAAAAATAAATAAAAATAAGACAAGGCAAGAAAGTAACATTGGGTTGAAAGTCAGGTGTTGTAGATGCTTGACTCAGCTCTGCCTGCCAAAGCAGTGTGGCCTTGTGCCTGGGCTGGGGGGCAGCCTTCTTGGCTGGTGGGCCCTTTTGTGGCTTCCTCTCCTCTCATACCAGGGCCTGCAAAGCCGGACAAAAAAGGGTTGGGCTGCTTCCTGCTGACCAAGCAGTTTTTCCAAGCATCATCTTCCACCTTCCACTTTGCACGTTCCCTTTTCCCTGTGGCCCAGATTCTATCCCACCGACCCGCAAAAGGGCTCCTCTGTCCGGACCACAACTTACCTAGATGATCTGCCTCACTTTTGGGGTCCTTTTATCCCCAAATGCTGTCCCCTGATCGCCCTTCCTCACTTTATACCCTGCAGCCTCCCAACTCCTATTCTGTCCTGAGGCCCACACTGAACTGTTGGTGGTGGCTCCCAGTTCCATGCCGCCCAGGCCCAACGTTGATCAGGGAGCTGGATGGGCATCTTTATGTTCAAATTCTACAGCACTTCAGGGAACTTTCCCAGTAGCCTACAGCCGTTAACTGTCTCACTGTTCTTTGAAATCTAATCACACTTTCTCACTGATGTACTGTGTGGGACTTAATCTATCAGGCATGTCTTATATCCCTGCTAGATTAGGAGCAAGGTAGGATGCGTATCCATGGGTGATTCATTTTTCTTCTTCTTCTTTTAACTTTTTATTTTATATTGAAGTCTAGTTGATTACCAATGTGCTAGTTTCAGGTGTACAGCAAAGCGATTCAGTTATACCATACACATGTACCTATTCTTTTTCACATGCTTTTCCCATTTAGATCATTACATAATTTTGAGCAGAGTTCCCTGTGCTATGCAGGAGGTCCTGGTTGGTTATCCATTTTAAATATAGCCGCGTGCGCCTGTCTCTTCCCTGTCGGTCTGTAGATGGCAGCCCTCATCAGATACCTTTGCTAGCACAGCCTCCTCTGATGACTGAGGACTAGCACCTCATCTCATTCTCGTACACAGGGCTCTTGCGCATCATGCTGTTTTGTCTCCCTGGAATGTTCTTCTCTTCCTGTATTTGGTTAACTTCCACTCATCCTTCAGATTCTAGACCCATCATCACTTTTACTCAAAGACGTCATCTCCAACACCTGCAGATTCTGCCCCCATCACTCTCATGGGTCTGACTCTCTTTGCACTTGTCTTTGGGGCGTTTTACACATGATTGCAAGGCACTTAGCTCCAGATGGCGGGAAGAGTAATTGACTTTGCTCACCGTATTGTCTCCAGCATTTACAGCAGAGCTTGGCCCACACTTTACTTTAAAAAGAATAAAATAAATGGTCCACAAGTGAACGGCAAACTTTTATTCGATAAATAAATGAATAAATAGTCACGTGGGTTCGATGTTTTCGTTGGTGACTGTGGCAGTCTTTCCATCTTGGTCACCCAGAGAGCTTTGGTTCACGTTGGAAAATACAACTAAGACTCACAGTTTCTGGCTCCCACAAGCCTCCTGATGTCAGGAAATTGCCCTCCCTGAAGTGAAAACAGCAGGCATCAAGTCCACAAGCCTGTACATAAAAAGATCCATTATGCTAGGAGCCAAATGTCACTGATGGAATGGCTCCCAAAAGCTGCTAAAAAGAACAATATTAATAACAGTAATGATAATAATAGTGATCATAATAACACATATTAAACTTTAATTTATATGGCACCCAAGCTTCACAGCTCTGGGAGGGAATCACTCTCACAGCAGAGGGGATGGAATAAAGCAAAACTCCAACTGAAAGGAAATATGATACAATTTGGGCCCAGAGCCAGGCTTTAAGCTTCTGTGTGGACATAGAAAAAGAAAAAAACCTCACCGGGCTTCAGACTAAGTCAGACGGTGTGAGAGTTTTGAATTTCAGGGATACAACAGGGAAAGGTGAAAACATATGTTTTCAGCTCATTTCAGGGTAAGTACCATTCATCATTTCAACTCAAAGCATAGAACGTCATAGAACGTATTACCCAGAGATGCCCTAAAGGATGCAGGAAGGAAGACAGTCCAGAGGTTGTCTGAGTCTATGTCTAAACTGCGTGCTCACTGCAACACGACTGGATGGGTTGAAAGATCAGCAGGCCATGCACTGTTTACAGGTAATGGTCAAACATTTAAGGAGTAAAAAAAATAAAGCAGTTATTTCAGTGGTTGGTAGGATACTTAAAAAACATTTTTCACAGGTATGAGAGAATTCAGTGACTCTAAAAATGGAGGTAAGAGCTAAAACTGGAGGTAAGAGCTAAAACAGGAATAACTTTTATTTATTGGGGCAGCACTGTGTAATGTTGAGCTATGGGCCTTGGACATCAGTCAGAATGCGTTTGGGTCTTGCCTCTGCTCCCCGTGTGATCTTCAATGAGTCACCCTAAACTTCCATTTCAGATTATCAGATTGAGAGCAATAATGGTATTTAACCTCACAGGTTAGAAAATACACAGTAAGTGTCAATATCTCTTATTCAATAGAAGTTTATTGATAAACCAACATCTTCCAGAATTGCCTGGTGTCTTTTTTTTTTTTTTTTTTTTTTTTTTTTTTGCGATGCGCGGGCCTCTCACTGTCGTGGCCTCTCCCGTTGCGGAGCACAGGCTCCGGACGCGCAGGCTCAGCGGCCTTGGCTCACGGGCCCAGCCGCTCCGCGGCACGCGGGATCCTCCCGGACCGGGGCACGAACCCGTGTCCCCTGCATCGGCAGGCGGACTCTCAACCACTGCGTCACCAGGGGAGCCGTGCCTGGTGTCCTTTATTTGTGTGTGGTAACAATACTTAATGTGAGCTATACCCTCTTAATAAACTTTGAAGTACAAAGCACCATATTTTAAACTATAGGTACTAGGTCTATTACCTTGATTGTGGTGATGGTATCATGGGTATTTGCCTATGTCCAAACTCATCAAATGTACACTTTTATTTATGTATTTATTTTTGTAACATCTTTATTGGAGTATCATTGCTTTATAATGATGTGTTAGTTTCTGCTTTGTAACAAAGTGAATCAGCTATACATATACATATATCCCCATCTCTCCTCCCTCTTGCGTCTCCCTCCCACCCTCCCTATCGCACCCCTCTAGGTGGTCACAAAGCACCGAGCTGATCTCCCTGTGCTGTGCGGCTGCTTCCCACTAGCTATCTGTTTTACATTTGGTAGTGTATATAAGTCCATGCCACTCTCTCACTTCGTCCCAGTTTACCCTTCGCCCTCCCCGTGTCCTCAAGTCCATTCTTTACGTCTGCATCTTTATTCCTGTCTCGCCCCTAGGTTCTTCAGAACCTTTTTTTTTTTTTTTTAGATTCCATATATATGTGTTAGCATACAGTATTTGTTTTTCTCTTTCTGACTTACTTCACTCTGTATGACAGACTCTAGGTCCATCCACCTCACTACAAATAACTCAATTTCGTTTCTTTTTATGGCTGAGTAATATTCCATTGTATATATGTGCCACGTCTTCTTTATCCATTCATCTGTCGATGGACACTTAGGTTGCTTCCATGTCCTGGCTGTTGTAAATAGAGCTGCAGTGAACATTGTGGTACATGACTCTTTTGAATTATGGTTTTCTCAGGGTATATGCCCAGTAGTGGGATTGCTGGGTCGTATGGTAGTTCTATTTTTAGTTTTTTAAGGAACCTCCATACTGTTCTCCATAGTGGCTGTACCAATTCACATTCCCACCAACAGTGCAAGAGGGTTCCCTTTTCTCCACACCCTCTGCAGCATTTACTGTTTGTACATTTTTTGATGATGGCCATTCTGACTGGTGTGAGGTAATACCTCACTGTAGTTTTGATTTGCATTTCTCTAATGATTAGTGATGTTGAGCATCCTTTCATGTGTTTGTTGGCAATCTGTATATCTTCTTTGGAGAAATGTCTATTTAGGTCTTCTGCCCGTTTTTGGATTGGGTTGTTTGTTTTTTGATATTGAGCTGCATGAGCTGCTTGTAAATTTTGGAGATTAATCGTTTGTCAGTTGCTTCATTTGCAAGTATTTTCTCCCATTCTGAGGGTTGTCTTTTGGTCTTGTTTATGATTTCCTTTGCTGTGCAAAAGCTTTGAAGTTTCATTAGGTCCCAAATGTACACTTTCAATATGTGCAGTTCACTGTATATCAATTAAGCCTCCATAAAGCTTTAAAGATTTGCAACATAAAACATAGATAAAAGTGTATTGAGTATGATGAAGCAGTTCATATTTGAAGCAAAATAAGGGAATAATGCAATAAAACTTGCTGTGTACACAGGACTAAGGTTTAATGAATACTTGCAAAGCAGAAGTTCAGTGTAACCATTTTTAACTTGAGTGGATCTGTGGGCAGATTTATTTTGAGACTGAGAACTTGGAGGACAGGGTGCCTGCCTGCCTGCCATTGGGGTATTAGTGGGATTTGAGGACAGAGGTGGGAACAGATGATGCATTACTTTAAGGTTAATCATTGTGTGACCTTTTTCCCCAAGACCACAGCCTCCCCCCCACCTACATTGTAATTCATCGTGTCATCCTTTTTCTACTGAGACCATTCTAGCTAAAACTGAAATCTATATTCTGATCTTAATTTATAGCAGATAAAGAACATTATAGTTTCTTAAATAAAAGCATATGTGCATATGCTAAAAAAGTCAAACTATCAGAATGTATGATTAAGTCTTCCTTCCTCACCAAACCTCTAACATCCTTTCTCACGAGCAGGTTCTTGCTTATCTTTCCGTAATTTTTCTTCTTTGTTGTTATTTTGAAACTTGATTTAATGGGCGTGACTACATATAGCTTGCAAACTGTCAAGTTTTGCCCATTAGGTTATATATAATATTAATATCGACTATTACTGAATGCATGCTATGTGCTAGTCATTTTTCTAAACACCTTATATGCGTTAGCACATAATTTTAACAGCAACACCTGGTTTACACACTGTGTGGCTTCAGTCGGGTTTCCTAACTTCTCTGAAGACCAGTATCCTTCTTGGGGAAATGGGCATAGCACGGCCATCCTAGCAGGGTTGGTCCACGTACAATGTATTGAGTGGTGTCTGGTACCTAGGACTGACTAGGCCATAGTGACTACAGCCTCTTACACATATCTTTTTCTCTGCCCTGATAATACGTAAGACGAGGCGTGATTCTGGTTCACTTAGATTGTGCTGTATGGAAAGGAAGATCTATGCTATTTGAATCTTTTGGGTAGGTTTACTCTAGATAAACAAGACTGGTATGTATTAGACAAGTATAATTATTTTGTATTTCCTGAACACACAGCGGGTTCATTATTATCCCAAGCACTAGGTATAAGAGCTTACTTTTTTACTTTTATTGTTTTACTCTCTTTTATAAAATCACTTTAGTGTTTTCAGACACTACTAGGGAAAGGTAATCCCAGTTTTTGATTTGTTCATTGACTCACCAAATTTAGTTTGAGAAAAAGCTGGTTGGATAATCAATCCTTTCATCCAGGCTAGTACATTAAATTATGTGGTCATAGACAAAATTCAAATAGCAAAATCAGAGTCTCTGAGGTTTGGATTTGAAAAAAACAATGCAGAACTCCCTGTCTGTTCCTCTAGAGCTTAAATAATTGCCCTGTGCCTCCCAGAAAGATCTCAAACTCACCATTCACCAGATTGTGCAAACCCCACATGGAGACATGAGATTTGCCAACTAATTATTTTATGATTTGTGGATCTTTTTATAATAAAAGTCACAAAAATATAAACTTATGAGACATTTAATTATACTTTTCTTTTTCTTTTTTTTTTGCGGTACGTGGGCCTCTCACTGTTGTGGCCTCTCCCTTTGCGGAGCACAGGCTCCGGATGCGCAGGTTCAGCGGCCATGGCTCATGGGGCCCAGCCGCTCCGCGGCACGTGGGATCTTCCCGGACCGGGGCACGAACCCACGTCCCCTGCATCGGCAGGCGGACTCTCAACCACTGCGCCACCAGGGAAGCCCTAATTATACTTTTTAAAAACCACATTGATTGAATATTTTGCAATAAGAAAGACACAAGTCAGTAGAAAAGGTACACTGAGAAGTACAGTATTTGTATTGTCATTTTTGTCCTTTTATCTGTAGGTAGGTGATCTTCAGATAAGAGAGGGAGAAGCCTTTTAGGTAGAGTGAGAACTGTCTACAAAGGCATGGAAACGTGAAGCAGCAAACTCTCTTTAAAAAACTTAAGAGTAATTCTCTTTGGCTCCTGTGATCCTTTTGGGGGACCACGTGCATCATTCCAAGGGGCTTGGGTTCATTTGGTAGCAATGGGGAATGGCTGATACATTTGTAATAAGTGAAGTGATGTGATTAAATTTACATTCCACTAAGAGAAGTCTTTCCAGGCCTACTGAATAGGTAAATTAGAGAAATATTATTGAATTAAATTATGAAAAATATTAAATGAACTAATATTATTATGGAAAACTTGATACTTATTTAGAAAAGTCAATTCTATTTGTGGGAGAATGGGAGGGCACTGGCTGAAGGTACAAGGGACTTTCTGAATGGATATTGAAAGAGTTGGTATGGAGAATACTGAGTGATTGAAGAGGCCAGCAGCAGTGAGGGCGATGTAGAAGGGAATGGATCAGTAGATATCTTTGATGTGAGGCCCTTGACCTCCAATAATTAAAATGATCTTGAACGAAGAGATAGTTTAAAGAAATGGAATGGTCAGGCAGGACTGAGAGGTAAATCAGAAGTACGTGGTGAGGGCTTGGCAAAGCTTTGTGGTCTCTAGTGTGGTGATCCCAGGGAAGGTGGACATCATCAGTATGTAGAGAGTAGCAGGAATGAGGAGGAGCTCACACAACATTGTAAATCAACTATGCTTCCATTAAAAAAATTTAAAAAAAAACCAAAATTGCCCAAGATAGCTTGTAATGAAAATAAAGAGGACCATGGTACCCTGGGAGCATGGGCATTTATCATAATAAAGGGTAACACCTAATAGGTAATTATCATGAGTCCCAGTGTGGTGTAAATGTATTACATGTATTAATTCATTTAACTCTCACAACAAACTTTTGAAGAGGATACTATTATTTTTTTTATTGAAGTATTTACAGTGTTGTGTTAATTTCTGCTGTACAGCGAAATGATTCAGTTATACACATACACACTTTCATTTTTATATTCTTTTCCACTGTGGTTTATCTTAGGCTATTGAATATAGTTCCCTGTGCTATACAGTAGGACTTTGTTGTTTATCCATTCAATATGTAATAGTTTATATCTACTAACCCCCAACTCCCAGTCCATCCCTCCCTGAAACTGATACTATTATTAAACCCATTTTACAGGTGAGGAAACTAAAAGGAAATTAATTACTCATTTGATGTCTGTGAGAAAATAGAAAATATATATTTTAGTCTTTGTGCCCAGTGCCTGACACAGGGCTCCTAAAACCCTTGTAAATTCCCGAGATAAGAGCAGTAGGACCATCTTTTGTTCTAATGAGGTGACTCTGGGTGGGTTCCTGGATGGCTTCTGGATGGAGGTGCTGGTCACCAGAAAGACCAAGCCATGATCAGAAGGTTGGAGTTTTCAGCTCTAGCTCCCCCCTGCATCCTCCAGGGAGGGGGAAAGGCTAGAAATGGTGTTAATCATTGATCATACCTACATGAGGAAGCTTTCATAATATTTGATCCCAAGGGCCGCTGTAACAAAGTACCACAACTGAGTGGCTTAAAACAACATAAAATGTATTCTCTCACAGCTCTGGAGGCTGGAAATCTGAAATGGAGCTGTCAGCAGGACCATGCTCTCAATGAAGGCTCTAAAGAAGAATCCTTCCTTGTCCCTTCCCACATCTGGTGGTTGTTGGCAATCCTTGGGGTTCCTTGGCTTGTTGACACATCCTTCCAGTTTCCGCCTGCATCTTCACACATCTTCTCCCTGTGTGTGTCTCTGGAGATGCGCTTCTCTTCTTATAAGGATACCAGTCATTAGATTTAGGCCTCATTCTAATTCAATATGATTCATGTTAACTTACCTCATTATATGTGCAGAAACCCCATTTCCAAATAAGGTCACATTCTGAGGTTCTGAGTAGACGTGAATTTTGGGATACACTCTTCAACCCACTACAGACTTATTTATATTTGATATTCAGTATTTGTCTGTTTCGTCTGTTTGCTTGCTAGGAGTTCATCCTTCATAAAATATTAATTCCGTGAAGATAAAGCGTTATCTGTTCTGTTCATTGGTATATCCACAGTGCCTTGTGGATGGATCTTCAATATCTGGTGAAACTAGAATTTCTTTTTAGTTGTGAATAAGTGTAAACAACGTATTTGTAAAGTAAAATCCGAGAATCTAATATTCATTGTGATTAGGCAGATATTTGGACTTATTTCTACATCTTATTTTTGCATTTTATATTTAACTTTTTCTAGTTTGGTTTCCCTCTCTTTTCCACCTTCTGATAAAAGATTGAGTTTCATCTAAATCTATTTCACATCTCTTGTTTGGAAGTTAAACATAAGTATCGCAATTATTTCGTGGCTCTCTGCAGTTGTATTAGGCGTTCTTACAAAGTCTGAAGTTAATCAGCACTTAATACAGCCAAATACATAAGTTCCACCTTGTTTTTAAATCAATCCAGATTATCATCCTCATAGTTTTTGTTCTTACAATTAATTCTTATTTAAATTTACTTTAGAAGGTGTCGCTCTAGGACCTGGCTTCAAATGTAAGTGCTTCATCTTCAAGAAGATCCATAGGAAGAACCTTTTGACAATAACACATCCCTGATAAATGTCAGATTACACTGCTGAACAGGATAGAGGGAAGCCCTTCACCTCAAGTTGGTTATGATTTATAGCAATTTGGGAAATTACTCCTGTGGGTAGAATTGAAACATTTTTCTTTTCTCTTTGACTGGTCCCACCAGAAATTGGGAACTCCAGTTCTGAGCAGCCTAGTCAGGTGAATGGGATGGACTGGCATGTCTTTCTGGCACGTGCAAGAATCTCAGTGTTTTGGGGACTGAGAAATCCACTGAGCCAGAGCCTGATGGCAGGCCTTGGGCTTGACTTTCCTGGCCTTGAGAAGTCTGTTGGGAATTCAGTCTGAGAACTCCTTCTGGGGAATTCTACCTCAGCCAGTTTGGAGGAGCCTATGTGATCAACTGACCAGACTTGTTTTGCCAACAGATTAGTCTTGACTTGGCCGTATTTGGTGGAGATGAGGGTAATTTTAGAGAGAACAATATTATGTTTCAGTGGATGTTAAATTCTAGTTCTGTTCATTGAGGTCTGTATTTATGAAAGTTATTATGTTATCCATACTTTTGCCCTGATGTTCTGGATGGAAAGAAAATTATCTAGTGAAATTATCACAGAGTATAGCTACTCATGAACTGTGACACTGCTTGCTTTAAGTCTGCAGCTAAAAGCACATGTACAATGCTTCTGTCACAATGAGGTATAAGTGATAAAATGTACAGCCTATAAAGTGTTTCCCCATTAGCGTACCTCTGAGCCTGTTCATGAGATCTGGTTAGTTTTCCCCCAAAGTGAATGACTAGGCAGACATAAAGGAGGCCTAGCATGGAGGGACATGATCTGAACCGAGGGTAGGAGTCAGCACCCCAGCACCGAGGGATGGATATTTTGATCATCAGTGCTTTCTATTGAAAGATTTACAGTCAAAAGGGGAAATGATGGAAAAGTCTTCACATACTGAGGTCTGAGGAAGTCAGAAGGTTTATACATGGTTTAGCTTAAATTTTACTGACAGAGCAGCCTGTCTTGTGGCCTTTCGGACGTGTGTTGTACGTCTGCCTTGGCCATTGAGGAAGGGGATGGATTTGAAAGTCAAAATGGAGGAGCTGTGGTTCAGACGTCCAAAGTAAAACTAGGTGGCCATTGTATGCATGATTTGGGGCACATTCCTGTATTACTGAAAACTTGAGTTTTCTGAACTGTATTGCAGACGAAGACAAAAAAACCATCGGTGGGTGTGGTATTATCTCAGAATGTGGTTACTGCTTGTATTGTGCTTAATTGTCATCATCTTTTGTGCCTGTTAGATGTCTCACACTCCCTCCCTAACCCGAGGGAGGAAATCTATTCAAGGACTGGGTAGCCACACCGCCCTCCCTGTGGAATGACCAAGTGCTGGGTCCCCAGCGAGATGCCGTTGTCGCCCTCCTCCGGGCTTCCATGAAAAATCGACCCGGCTACTGTGACTGTGGGGGCTACTGATCATGGGGGAGAAAGACTCTCACCATCTTCCTGTCCCACAAGCCAGTACCTCAGAAGGCCCCGCCGTCGGTAGACATTACTGTACAACTGACTGCCCTTGAACCCCGCCCCCCGGACTATGCTGGGTGGAGTGGAATAGGCTGGCTTCTGGACACACAAGTCCAGCTAGTGAGATTAACTGCTTTTTGTTTGCAAAGATCTGTACTGTGACCAACACAGTCTGTCTGGTGGCTAGGCCACCAGAATATTTCTTTTAAAGCCAGGCCTTCCCCTCCTCATGGGGGTGGCTCTGGGTTTGTGAAAAACAGAGGTGGCCCTCCCTTCCTTATAACTGGGCAGGGCACTGCCGCTGTTGACTCCCTCTCCATTGACTCGGTAAGCTCCCGGATTTGCCCACATCCGGGCAAATGACTGTCCTGAACACAGTAGGTGTCTTATTCTTCATACTCTGGCTGCTGCTGTCTGTATCGAGTTTGTGGCATCTGGTTGCAGTGCCCCCTACATGCCTGACTCCGCAGAAGAGGGGAGGACCAAGATGTCAGGGTTGTGCAGGGTATGTAGGGGTGCAGAGTGTGGTCAGGATGGCTGCGCTCTTGCTTCCTGTCCATCGCCTGCCTGACCAGTGCCCGCTGCACCCACACCTGCTCACGTTGACTGCCCTTCCTACCTACTTGTCCCTGGCCCCAGCTGGTGACAGCTTATCAGAGGGGTGGTGAGGGGCGTGCCCCTCGACTGGTTTCCCTGGTAACTAATGAGCCCACCTGATGTCAATTCCCCTGTAACTGGTAATCTCCCCTTCCCCCCACCCTGGAAGAAGGCTACCAACACGTCCTGCCTGCCAAGCGCCTCCCACGGTGGGGTGTCGCTCCAGGACCTTATTTCAGATGTGTAAGCTCCCTCATCCGTTAAACCACTGATGTCTCTGTAAAAAAAAAATAAAATAAATAAATTTACTTTATCTGAAAGGGGACACTGGGGTTTTAAAAGATTATAACTGCCTGGAAAACAAAACATTGCTAGGCCAACAAATTCAAACCAAGCCTCAAATACTTTCATAAAATTAATAATAAATTTGGAGTATATCCTGTTAGCAGGAAGAGATAATGTGTGGTAGCCTAGTCCAAAGCAATTCTTTTAAGCCCACAAACTTAGATATTTAATTTGTTCACCTGTACTTATTGAACTTCATGCTTTTGTTCCTGCCCTCAAATTCCTTTATTTTGAAATGCATTTCTTTTTATTTAAAGCTTTCTTAGTTGTTGTTTTGTTTTTGTTTTTTTTGGGCTACATTGGGTCTTCCTTGCTGCGCACGGGCTTTCTCTAGTTGCCGCAAGCGGGGGCTGCTCTTCATTGCGGTGCGCGGGCTTCTCATTGCAGTGGCTTCTCTTGTTGCAGAGCACGGGCTCTAGGCACGAGGGCTTCAGTAGTTGTGGCACACGGGCTCAGTAGTTGTGGCTCGTGGGCTCTAGAGCGCAGGCTCAGTACTACTGGCACACGTGCTTCGTTGCTCCGCGGCATGTGGGATCTTCCCAGACCAGGGATCGAATCCTCGTCCCCTTCATTGGCAGGCAGATTCTTAACTACTGCGCCACAGGGAAGTCCCTGCAATGCATTTTTAAGGCGGCATTTTTCAGTAAGAGCCTCTGAGAATTGATCTAAAAATGTCTTTATGTTGTCCTCACTTTGGAAGGGTAATTTATCTGGCTCTGGAATTATGAGTTGATAGTTATTTTCCTCAGTCCTTTGAAGAGGTTATTTCACTGTTTTGGGGCATCTGTTGTTGCTGATGAAAAGTCTGCTGACAGTCTTATTTGTTTTCCCTTTCCAGTATTTTTTCCAGTTGTTTTCCTTTGATGTTCTATTTTGTTTTTCATAGTAAAACTACAGTGTCTTTGTGTTTATCTTGCTGAGAACTTATTTATCGAGCTGGAGACTCATCTTTCTTCAATGTTGAGAAACTTCTCATTATGTTTCCTCAAATATGAGCCCCTCTCATTCTCTCTAAACTTTTGACTCCTCTTAGATGTATGCTGGACTTTCTCGGTCTCCACCTCTAACTCTCTTTGTTACTGATTTTTCTGCTTTCTCTTACATTCATGATGCTTCCATCAGATCTGTCAGTTTACTAAATGTTACTTCAATCATACCTAATTTCAGTTAAAGTTATTCTACTTAAACAAATCTTTGTTCATTAGTAAAAGTCTTATTTTGGACATTTTCAAATTTGCTTGCTTTTTTCACACTGTATTTCTATTTAATTTATTTTTTACATTTATGCTTTAATCTCCTTTGTGTCTTTAATATAGGTAGTTAATACTCTTTTTTTCATTTTGTTGCTATTATAGCTAGTTCTTTTTTTACGTTTTTATTTTTCTAAATTTTTATTTTATATTATAGTTGATTTACAATGCTGTGTTAGTTTCAGGTGTATAGCAAAGTTACTGAGTTATACATGTATCTATTCTTTTTCAGACTCTTTTCCCATATAGGTTATTACAGAGTACTGAGTAGAGTTTCCTGGGCTATCCAGTAGGTCCTTGTTGATTATTCTATATATAGTAATGTGTATATGTTAATCCCAACTTCCTAATTTATCCCCCCCCCACCTTTCCCCTTAAATTTGTTTTCTAAGAATAGCCAGTTATTGAGACATTAATTCTTAAATTCATTACACCTGATAATCTTTATGGGGCTGTTAATTTTTTGAGTTTTTTTCACTGGAGTACTGTGTGGAGTTTCCTAATTGATTCTGGAGGGGCCTTGGGTTTTTAATGGACCAGATTAGGTTTTCGTTTGTTTGTTTTGTTTTGGAACAGTTTTAGGTTCCCAGCAAAATTGAGAGGAAGGCGCAGAGATTTCCCATAGAGCCCGGTCCTCACGCATGCACCGCCTCCCCATTACCAACATCTCCGCTAGAGGGCTGCGTTTGTTACAGTTGATGAGCCTATATTGACACATTGTAACCACTTAAATACCGCAGTTTACAATAGGCATCACTCTTGGTGTTGTACGTTCTATGAGTTTGGACAACTGTGTAAAGACGTGTATCCATCATTATCAGACTTTTTTTTTTTTTCTTTTTTTGGCTGCATTCGGCCTTCAGTTGCTGTGCACGGGCTTCCTCTAGTTGCGGTGAACGGGGGCTACTCTTTGTTGTGGTGTGCAGGCTTCTCATCCTGGTGGCTTCTCTTGTTGCAGAGCACGGGCTCTAGGCATGTGGGCTTCAGTAGTTGTGGCATGCAGGCTCAGTAGTTGTGGCTCATAGGTTCTAGAGCACAGGCTCAGTAGTTGCGGTGCACAGACTTAGTTGCTCCGCAGCATGTGAGATCTTCCCGGACCAGAGCTTGAACCCGTGTCCCCTGCATTGGCAGGCAGATTCTTAACCACTGCACCGCCAGGGAAGCCCCCAGACTAGTTTTTAATGTTAATTTATGATCTTATGACACAGGCCTGGGTTTTGTTTTCTCATTGGTGTGTTTTTTTTTTTTTTTTTTGGCGGTACGCGGGCCTCTCACTGTTGTGGCCTCTCCTGTTGCGGAGCACAGGCTCTGGACGCGCAGGCTCAGCGGCCATGGCTCACGGGCCCAGCCGCTCTGCAGCATGTGGGATCTTCCTGGACCGGGGCACGAACCCGTGTCCCCTGCATCGGCAGGAGGACTCTCAACCACTGCGCCACCAGGGAAGCCCCTCATTGGTGTTTTTAAACCACATCTAATACCCTTGACAGAGTTATTTCCCAGAGCAGTCAGCAGAGTTTTCATGGAAGGAAAAACTCTTTAGGAATCTGGAATTTATGCGAGGACTTAGTTCCAGTTCATAGTTTCCATGGACTTAAAGCCACATCTTTTCTATCTTCCTGGATAGCAGAACATTTGTTCTCATCATCTATGACACAGATCTTGGTCCAAAACCCTGAGGGTCCTCCCAGCATCAGTCCAGGCTTATCGTGCTGGTTTTATTTCTCTTTTATTACTAAAACCCTGTAATTTCCTTTCATTCTTTTGAGTTCATGTCTGTGTCAGTTTGTTATAATTTTTCAGCATATATATGATTTTGTAACAGGAGTGGACTTACCTCTATCACCTTAGACTGCCCAGGTTGCTAGAAGTATCCTTTATATTTAGTATAGTTCCGGGGATTACACACTATACTCATGTAGACCTTGGAATATTTTGCTTAAGAACAGTAGGAAATGATGCCAGTCTGTAAATCCCACCTGAAAAGTAATGGAAAATATTACTTGGTGGTCAGATAGGCCCCATAGAGGGTAGTTTAATGAGAACCTTCCATAGCAATAGGGAATTTTAGCTTCTTCATTTATATTTTTCTACTGCTATATTTTCCATATCATCTGAAATGAACAAGGATTGTTTTTGAAATGATAAAAGCTGATTTAGCGTAATAAACACAAACACAGGGCAAAGGGTGATACCCATGTGATCGGGAGATGCAATGTTTCCACCCCTGATTTCTCATTCTAACACCACCCCTTAATAGCACTTGGGTTTGTATTTTTAAACAGAGCCACACTTGACTGTGATTTTCCCCCTTATTTCCACCCCATGAATCTGAGATGAGATTTGACATTGTATGGTTGCTTTTTTCCTTCTCTCAAGAATATGTATTTGAAGAATTTATAGGAACAAAGGATAGAACTTCTGTAAAAAGAGGGGCGGTTTCCTCTGAACAGCAGGGATGAGCGGGCACTGGATCTTTGGGTGGTTTCCCAGATGCTGGATTTCTGGCATGTCTGCATTTCCTCTCCTGGCAAATGCCTGGCATCTCACCACCAACAGTAACTTCTTTTTTTCTCGCCTGCCCACAGCCTGCCAATGTCATTTGAAAGAACGTGAAAAACTGTACCAGGCATGTCTCTTCATCAGATCAAAGTGAATATATGTATATGAAAATTCCATCTGAAATGTGAAATGACTTAAACTCCTTCTCATTGAACAAGGGAAAATTTCACCAGCTAGTACTGGGGCGGAAAGGAGCCAAAATTTCCCTCACAGATGTGCAAACAGTGTTTGTGCTTCTCCTCTTTTTCAGCACGAGGAATGGAAATGAGGTTAGAGGACCCCAAGACATCTGAGAAAGCAGTTAGTGTGTTCTAGAAGCGCTAAGGCTTTCTGTGCCCAACAAGTGCTCAAGTTAGTTTTTCCCCAGTCCTTTGGATGGGTGCATCCCTTGAGCTGAGAAATTGTACACCACTTCCTATCCCCAGTAGAGACTGATTTTCGACTCCAAATCTTTATTTTTTAATTCTTTATTTGCAAACATCTCCAACCAGCAAATTTCAGCTGAATGTGTGCTTGCCCTGAATAGAATTACATTTTCTATTTCCCTTGCAGTCCAGTGTATCAAAATGACTGTGTTCTTGAAGTGTCATGTGGGATTTAGAGAAGATGTTTCCAAAGGGAGCATATGTTTGTTCACCCTCTTCCATCCTGCTGGGAGTTGTGATGGCTGGTACTTGAGCAACCATCTTGCACTCTGAGGTAAAGGCTGTATGCGGAGGTTGCCGGAGTAGCAAGATAGAAGAAACTTTGGTGCTGAAAAATTCAAGAAACTACCCTGCTCTATATTGCCAGTCTTCATACCTCTTTTATGGGTGAGAGAAACATATTTGTGTCTTACTAAGTTTTACTTTGGATACCCCGTTGTTCTCAAATGGACCTTATCTTAACTGACGTAACTTCTTCTAACTGCAGTTTTCATCTTGCTCCATTGCACCATATAGCAGCTTTCAGGCAAAGTTCACAATTCTACCCCCAGTTTCCCTTCTAAGAAATCCAGGATACTAATCTGTAGGCTGATCCTCCAGTAGAGAAAAGCCGGCACTCTTGGATTTTGGAGTGCTGGAGTTGTTTAAATATGAACCTTCCAATGTAGTCATTAAGCAGTTATTGAACATAGACATTGTGCATTCTCCATCCCCTGCCTTCCCGATTATTTTTTTTTTTTTTGAGTAGCAAGTAGCTAACTAAGCTAGAATAACACAAATTTAAAATATACACTCTATTAATGGGGAGCCGATTGCAATGTAAATTTTCCAAGTAATTTAGAAAGAATGCCATTTTGAGAACAAGTTGCCGAAGTTTTCCCCCCTTATTTGACTTCGGACTGGGGAAAACTAGTGCTTTAATTACAAGCTAGACAAAAAGTCTCTGAAATCTTGTTTAGTGAGTTCAGATATAATGAGCTTTCCAAAAGCGGTGACAGGGAAAATGATCATTTATTCATGTGGGTTTTGCTTCTTGGCATTTGTGATTGCATTTGTTTGGCGTAGTTCACTACTGAGATTTAAGAAATACCGTTTCCAGTGTAAGGCAGAAAGGTGCCAAGAGTCAGTCTTCAGGAACACCCTGCTCGTTGACCAGCAGGGAGCCAACCAGCACCAGGGAGGCAGAGGGATGTGGAAGGCAGTGCCCACTTTTTCCTGTTACTGACTCCAATACATTGCCTATTGAACTTGCATCCAGAAGTGAGGCTTGTCTGTATCCCATACCCTGTTGTGTCCTCAGTCTGGCCTGCTTGTGTTGTCAGTGTCTTCCGTTTTCCAGCACATTTGTGATTCCCCAGGAATAGAAGGCAGGACCGAGACCACTGGAGGGTCAGTGGTGACATAAAGGGATGACCTTCAGATATCATCAGGGTGGCCAGCTTAGGGTCCCTCATCCATCTGGGGCCGTGCTAGACACCCACCCTGATGCACTGCCAGCTGTCCCCCTTTTCCTCTGGACCGTAAGTCCCGAGAAGACAGAATTGCCTTCTTCTTAAGCATCGTCATGTCCTGAGTACCTGTCACAACGACCAGCATAAAACAGGTGTTCAAAGCATGTTTTTCAAAATAACCAAAGGCCCCTTTATCTTCAGAATAAAGTTTAGGTTCCTTTGCATGTCATTCAAGACACTTCAAAGTCTGGCTTTAACCGTTTTTTTTCTTTTCTTTCTTTCTTTTTTTTTTTTTTAATCAGCCTCATGTCCTACTTTCCCCTGACAATTACTGAATCACCGTATTGCAGCCACTACAGCTTCCCAAACAGGTTTGCATTCTTACGCCCTGTATATATTTTAAGAGTACCCTTGGCAGACTTTTAAGATCCAGCTTAAACGTCACCTCCGTGCAGCATTTCCCAAGCCCCGTAACTGCTTGTGAAATGAATTTACTAACGAACACTTGCAGGTTAGCTGTTCTGTGCTGAGGCGGCTCTTACCAGTGCTTGACGGTGGGTGGACACTAAGCTGAAACAAAGGAAGTCAGGGCTGAGAATCATGGCCAAGGGTTGGTCAAGTCCACATTAGAAGTCCCGCCTACTGTCTTCTTCAAGAAGAAAGGTGAGCTTGTGGAATGGGGAACCAACAGATCTCGTAGCTGCGCTGTTCAGTAAGACTTCGCCTGGCTAACTTTCCCTTACTATCTCTAATCCCGTTGGCTTCCAGCAACACCAAATGCTAACCATTTCCTGGGTAACCCACCTCGTCTTAGCGGTATTGCCTGTGCTCTCCCCGCTGGCCCCTATACTGCCCTACTTCAAACCTGCCTGGCCAACTCCGACTTCACCTTGAGGACTTATATCAATAGTCCTTCTCTAGGAAGCCCTCATTGATCACTCCTTCAGTCTGCATTATGTCTATCTCTGGTCTTCCTATTTATAATTAACTATTTATATGTCAAACCCATCTCTGGAGAGCCACCTGGAGATCTTGTTGAAAACACCAATGATATAGGATCAGACCTTTCAGGAGTGAGGTCTGAAAGTTTGAATTTTAATATCTTCCCCGGATGATGTCAGGTGTGTTCAAAACCGCTTCTCTGGATTGTGAGTTGCTTGAGGCTGGGCATCTCTTGTAAACGGTGTGTGCTTAGCAGAGTGGCTCATATACAGAGGTGGACAGTGTACGCTCACTGGCTGGATGAGTGAGTGAATGAATGACAATGCCCTGAGCGGCACGGGAACAAACCAACTCTCCACGTCTGCCCCATGTGGCCTCCTCCTCCCCCTGCCTTGGGCCATCTAGTCTCACCTCTGAATGCTTCCCTTTCGTAGCTGCACCTGCCTTTACCTTTTATTCTATCTTAGGATAAAACCCTTCCTTGAGATTGAGCTCTTGTGTCTATGGTAATGTGCTATGGAATTTATTTACTTTGTAAGTTAGTTGTCTTTCATCTGTCTTCCCGCAACAGAATACAACCTGCATGACGACAGGGATCTTTGTGGATTTTGTTCAGTGATAGACTTTAATGACCCAGGACAGCATTTCAGTAAATATTTGGTAAATGAATGAATACATGAGTGGATGAATGAATTTCCTGAGGTGGATCCACTTTTGTTCAGCTTTTACTCTTGAACTCAATTTGTGCAACTGTCCTTTCTTACCTCTTGGCTCATTTCTGCCCGGCAGTCCTCCCACAGTTTTGTCTGCCTGCCAACCTCCTTGCTGGACACCCGAGTTCTCAGGCTCTGTCCATGACCATCATTTCAGCCATACCGGGGACTGGCCCCTCCTAAGAACTTCAGAATGTCACTGGCCATTCCGAATTTCTGAGTGATCAAGGAAGGGTCCCTTGCTTTAAAATGGCACCATTTCCATGAAAGCCGAGGTGTCTGCTGCTGTCTTTGATTTATTCCAAGGCTGGGCCAGGAAACCTCTCCCTCCTACTTGGAGTGCACAAAGCTCCCCCTGGGAAATAAAGATGACCCCAGTTAGATTCATCACTGCAGATGGCACCCTTCACCGCATCCTCCTAAACGAGCCCACATTTGGGCAAGCCAGTTGGGGCAGAATGGCTGGCTTCAAAGGCTTTGTGGCTTGCTACTGAGCTACTTGGCCGAATCTTTTTACCTTGAGGTCACTGGTTTGCAAATGGCCCAGACTCCTGGTGATAAGAAGTGCTTGTGTCGGACAGCTGGGCTGCAGTGTGTCTGAGACATGGGATGCTTTCAGGCCAGGCCCTAGTGAGTCATTGTTTCTTGTTCTTATCACAGGGACAGACTCAACACCCGGCCTGTCCCTTTCTTCTGTGTGGGCCTGGTCCCTGAGGCAGATGGCAGGAGGTGGCCATTTGGAGAGGAGGCCTGGGATCTTTGATTGGGGGTTCTGAGCATATCCATACGTGACTGGAGACCTCAGGGGAGTGCGGAAGTGGGGGGAGCAGAAGGGGAAAGTGAGGGGGGAGGCGGCAGCAGGGTCTACAGGCGGATGCTGTAGTGGAGGGAACAGCCGGTCGGGTCTCAGACAGGCACGGCTGCAGATTCTGGTGCTGCCCGTTACTTGCTGTGTGGTCTTGAGTTAGTTAAGAGAATGAATTTCAGACTCTACTTTCCTGATCTGCAAAATGGGAATGATAAGGTGTATCTTATGAGGTTATTATATGACCCATGTGTGTAAAAGTTGTATATGAACTGTAAAGGTCTGTAGAAATGGAAATCAGATCATTAACTAGCTGAGCCTTTACCCAGCAGTTAAGAAGCATTAGATTCCTTTCTCTTTTTTTGTAATCCAAATCCTAACCTTTAGAGGCATACTAATTATCTTCTCATTAACTTAGATGAAGTGAGAGGGTTTTACGCAGAGATCATCTCATCTAACCAGCCGTGGTAATGAGGAGCTGCCACCTAGAGATTTGTCTACCACCCTGTCTGTTCCAGCTTGTGTATGCACAGCACTCGTGTATATGCGCGTACGTGTACACACAGAGCCTGGCACATGCACAGCTAGTACACGAGCAGCTGGTATATGGGCTTGTATCCTAAGTCTTTTGGAGTCTAAATCCTGTGGTTTTCCCTATGTGCTGGAACAGGAAATCTGGGGAGAGCAGGGAGAGAAAAAGCATCCTTGGGTCAAACATTCGGGTAAACTTAGCAGTCCTTGTTTCATACATAGTTATTCATTTCCTAGGAACCTCAGGGAATACGAGAACCTTCCCCTGAAAGAGGCTCAATGAAGTCACTTTCATTTCATTCATTCATTCAGTCATTATCCAAGTATTTATTGAGTACCCAGGGTATGCCTGACATTGCTCTAGGCCCTGGGATACCAGGCGTAATGAGTCAGTCCAGACTGCTGCCCTCATAGACTTATCTGGAAAAAGATGAAGAATTTCCTGGGCATAGTTGTTTTTATCGTACATGCTGTAGTACCCCTACTGGGGAGATTGTGCTCAGCTCCAGGTAATTTTAAAAGAGAATTGTGCTCCTAAGAATTTATCTTTAAAAAATTGCAGATTGCACAAGTATCTATTTATAAAGATGCTTCTCACAACATTATTTATGTTAGCAAACAGTGGAGATCTACCTAAATGTAGATCAAGAGGGAAAAGTTTAAGTACATCGGCAGCATATCCACTGAATGGTACTTTATATTCACCTTTTCCAGTCCATACAGCATGTTTCCAATTTGAAGGAAAACAAAACAAAACGAAAGTACGGATATCTGTGAGTAGAATAAGTGCAGGGAAGATGCATTTACATATGCTGGCATAATTCCTCCAGGTTACTGGTGGTTGTCATTGTCTTTACTGGTCTGTGGCAGATTCCTGGGTTTGAATTCTCTTTTCATGGGTGTGACCTTGAGAACATGACCTGAATCCCCTAAACTTTCTTTCTAAAATGGGAATGAAGATGACCTTGCAAAGCTGTTGTGAATTTTTAATGAGATAATGTATGTTCAAGTGTACGTTGCACAGTGCCTGGTTCGGAATTAGAAGTTAGTAATGATCTGTTTATCCATGTTATTTTCTAAGGTGTCTACAATTAATACGTATTACTTCCTTAATCAGAAGAAAACCCAATCAATATTATACAGAGAAAGTGAGGGAGTGGAGCCTGACAGCCAGGTCCTCTGACAAGCAAGACATCAAAGGTCCTTGCTGTTATCTACCACGTAGTGGGTAATGAATATTAGCTTAATCTCGCAATGACCATGTCGCGGGAGGAATTGCCTTAAGAAGTGATACTTTTATGAATAGGAGTCTTTAGGAGAAATGTGAGCCTGTATCTTAAGGTCTCTCATGTTCGATGGAGGGAGATTAAGGTTAGAAGGCAGAGCTGCCCCCAGTGCACAGACTTTGTCAGTTCAGTCTGGGAAAGGATGCCCCGCAGAGGATGCCGCCGGTGAGGAGTGAGCTCCTTGTTGCCACCAAGCCGGGGGAAGGAACCCACTTGACTGTGAACTTGTAGGGAGAATTCCTGCACTGAGTGGAAGGTGGACGAGCTCCCTTCCACCCCCTGCGGTGCTGTGAGTTCTTGAACTATCAGGATGGAATTTTTTTTTCCTTTGTCACTTCCTGGAAACTGCCACGCCCCCACACCTGCTTTGTTCCAATATCACACGTGCGATAAGTCTGTTTCTGGCACCTTGCACTGTGGTGCAGCCTCACCCACAGGAGCCTGATAAAGCCGTGGTGTCCCCAGTGACTCTGGAGGCCGCCCAGAGAGGACACTCCAGGGGTGCTTCCCTGACTGCAGTTTTGGGGGACAGCCTGGCACTGAAGTGGAGAGGCTACATTTAGATCTCGACCGCTCTGCTCACAGGAGAGTTACCGGGGACAAGTTTTGCAAACTCTTCAAGCCTGGCTTTCCTCATCTGTAAAATAAGAATTGCAAGTTGTTTATCATGGGATTTTTTTGAAAATCAAACGCAGACCAATTGGAAAAATATGAAAGAACCTCGTACACAGATAGTTCTTGCACCTCCTTTTCCCAACTGCATCTTCCCTTTCTTCTTGCCCCCCTTCTCCCTACTTTTCTCCCTCATTTTTTCTGTGTGTGTGTGTGTGTGTGTGTGTGTGTGTGTGTGTGTATTTTCCCCTCCACTTTCCCTAATAGGAATATCTTAATTTTGCCTGTCCTTTTAAATTTGTAAATATGTGTTCCGATGCTTTGTCAGTTAGTCCTCACTGAAAAGTGAACACGTTTTCAGAGTGGAGGGTAGAAAGAAAGAAAAAAAAGGATGAAAGAAGAAAGAAAGCCCAGACCATTCATGTGTATGTGGTAGTAGCTCAACTTTACAGGTGAGGAAACCAAGATCAAGAGAAATTAAACAATGTGTCTGAAGACACAGGGCAGGAAAGACAGGCGTGAAACCTGGACCGCCCCCACTATCTCAGGAACTAAGGAAATCCTGGCTTCTCTCATTTGATGCATTGACTGAATTTTAAGAGAAAAATATAAAAATAAGGTGAAATATTGGGTCCTACTTATTATAAACACTTTAAAAACTGCTACACAAATCCATGCAACGCTTTTTATATTGTCATTTGGGAAAAAAAAGTTTAAAATCTAAATTTGAGGATCTTCTTAAATGTCAGACTGAAGCCAGATGGCCTTTTACAACTCTCCCCCTCCCTTTCGGCGGCCCGTTTAATTGTTGCTGGCTAGCTGGGCATTTTCTGGTAGGAAATCAAATAGGAGATGGCCAGATGCTTTGGCAAAGGGTGACTGGTAGACTTCTCAATTAAAATAAATCACCGTGATTGAGTCATCGAGCAGAGGATTTGATGGCAGCAAAAAGGAACATGCTGATGTATTTTGAAAGGCTGGTGTCTCCTTGCGTGCAGCGTGAGGGATGACGTGACCTGGGGCCAGTCCCCCGGTGGGCTCCAGAAATCCCTGGAAACACGCCGTCGCCATCCTCAAGCAGGGCTTGGACATAGGGCTTGTCCTCAAGCATGGACGCAGTATTGTTCATTGGACTTCCGACTAGGCAGCCAGTTTGATTATGATTTGGCAGACGCTAGGTCTCTGAAATAATTTGAAACCTGCCCCAGTCATGACTGAATATCAAGTCATAAAACGAAAGAGCTGGCAAGGCAATCATCCCGACCCCTTCACTTTACAGATGAACAAACTGAGGCTTACGGGAGCCCAGGCAGAGCAGGGAGTCGGGGTGAGCTGACCCACGTTGGGGTTTCCATCTGTCCACTTGCTGGTCCTGTGGCCTTGGCCGTGTCCTTCTGTGGTCCTGGACCCCTGTATCCTCATGTGTAAAATGGTAAAGACCTACCTCCTTCACAGAGTTAAGGAAACCAGAAACACTATCTTTAAAGTCCTGAGCAGAGGGCCTGGCCTGGAGGAAGAACATGATACACGGCAGTGAAAGCAACTCGCCCAGGGACACATGCACAGCTTGGCAATGGCCCAACCAGGGCTTGTGTTGGGAGTCTTCGACTCACTACCTCTGTTAGCCTCACAAAGTAAAAGATTGAGATGGCCTGGGGGGGAGCGCATGGGGGAGGGCTGTGTCTGCGGGAAGGGAGGTCATCAGAAAATCATCGGCTGTTGGGCTGGGGCTGCTCCCTCCAGGTCTTCATCTGACGCACTCAGAAAAATGACTCACTAATCCAGTGTCCCAGCCCTCTTGTCTCTCTGCTGATTCTGACCCTTTCCTGGACTTGCTTCTTAGGTCGGTTATGACTTTAAGCTAAAAGAGTCAAACGCTGATGGTGGAACTGTAGGCTTTAGCTAATCAATAGGATCGTACTCCTGAGGACTTCGCCCTGTGTCTGTATCCACGAAGGAGGCCATTCTTGCCCCTGTGGTTCTCGTGAATCTTCTGGATTCTCTAACACTCCCTTTGTTTCAATAAACCCAATAACTCACTCATTTAGCCATATATTGTTTATTGAGTTAGTAAATATTAAGGTCTACAAGATTCTATACAAGCTATAGCCCTAAGAGAGGAAGAAGTATGAAATGCATCACTCCAGTTCAATTGGATAGCTCTATGATAGAGCTCAGGCCTCTAGGGCCACATGGAGGCTTTGCCCAGGGCCCAGGGGCCTCAGAGAAGGAATTACAAAAGAGGTAAGAAGAGTGAGACTCAAAAGAGGGAGTTTTCAAGCGGCCCGGGGGGATGGAAATGACATTCCAGATGGTGTCAGGTGCCTGTGCAAAGGAAGTGAGGTTGGAACTTGCATGGTATGCTTGGGAATTTTAAGTCCTTTCATGAGAATGGTATGTATAATATGCAGGAGTTTCAGTTACTGAGTCACGAGAATTCCAGAGGCTGGCAAGGTGCACTAGGCTGTGAATGATACTCTTGGAATTGTGCATTGTGGCAGCACTAAGGCAATGTCATGAAGACCTGCATGCCAAGGAATATGGGTCTTTTCCTGATGGCAAAGGGAAGTGAGATGTATTACAATATGGAGGTTAAGAACACGGCCTCGGGCACTATGCTACCAGGGCTTGTAGCCTCATTCCGCCACTGTGTGTTTTTGGACCCGTTGCTTGACCACTTTCTGCCTTGGTTTCCTCGTCTGCGTGGGAACACTGAAAGTATCCACGTCACAGTGTGGCTGGGAGGATGTAATGAGTGGAATTACATAAAACATTTAGAATTGTGCTTTTAACCTAGGGTGGCCGTATTATTATCATTCATGGGTTTTTAGAAGGAAAAAAAGTTAGGCAGATGGTCTTCTCGACAAGTGATTCTTATAATAATGAGGAAGATGGTTTTGAAAAGGATAGGAAAGGAAGCAGGGAGAACATTAATAAGTAGTCGCAGGTATCCAGGGGAGAGAGAACGAAGATCTAAAGTTTGACAGAGGCCATAGGGATGGAGGAGAGGAAGGTATCACTTAATGACAACCTCATTAACAGGGTGTCAGGCTACACCATTACCTCATTAATTGAGGTATTGTATTAGTTTGGCTTCTCCAGGGAAACAGAATCAATAGAATCAATGGGGGGAGGGGAGAGAGAGGAAGAGAGAGACAAAGAGACAGAAAGAGAGAAAGACAAAGGAACTGGCCAATATGATTATGGAGGCTTCTCTCTGCTTGACTAGGTGACCTGACATTAAGGGAAATATTCGTTAACTGAGATGTTCAGAATGCTCACTGTTGAGGTGAATTCAGATATTTACTTACATCTTTATAGCATGAGAACATGTCTGAGACGCACAGCGCTCTAATTAATCAGTGCTCAGCAGGGCAAAGTTGAAAGAGACATGACTCTCCTCATAGGGTAACCATGACCCAATCCCACAAAGTCTTTCAGTCTTATTTTTCTCAGTGTGGAAAGTTAGAAGGTTGGGCCAAATGTTACGTAAGATCTTTCCTGACTTGCCTAATTTTAAAAATCTGCGTCTAAAAAAATACAGCGTGATTTCTGTAGTTCGGCTTTATTTCATCTGCGCACTGTGTCATTTACCTTCCTCTGTTCTTGGCAGGAGGATTAGAGCTAGCACTGCCAAAGAGCCAAGCGCATTCCCTGGGGATGGGATTTGGCAGGGGCAGATGCGACAGTGAGCAGGTGGATCCCTAGCCATGAGGGAGAAAGACGAGAAGAGATTCAGAATTGTCATAAATGAACAATGCCATAGCAAAGGGGTTGGATGGTGCCTTTTCATGGGCCCTGGGGCTCTTGGTAGGCATTCCCTAGGACTTGGAATTTGTTTCAGAGAAGCACAAAGCGCGGAGGGAAGGGGCTGGGGGCACATCTCCAGTTGCAAAGACATTACAAACAGTGACTTACTGAGGACCTACTATTGCCAAGAGCTGACCTTGGCTGGAAGGGTAGAAGGTCGTATGAGAAACACCATCTGAATTAGACCTGCTACCATCCTTTAAAGGACCTTATGGCAGAGTCAACCAAGAAGTGAACAAATACGGAGCAGAGGGAATCAATGCTAAGGATAGGATATGTTTTAGAACACTCTAAACTCTGGGTTCCAAATTGGAATACAAAAATCACAGCTCTTGTGTGGCTCTTTAAAAATCTCCTGTCACTCCTGTGCTTAGTATTAATGTCCTGCACAGCCCAGACCTGTGTGAAAATAGGTTAACTTTATTTGCCACTGAATAGATTTTCATAGTAAGAAGGGAACTTTTACTCCTCTTCCCCAAAGAGGAAAATACTGAATATGAACAATTCAAGACTGAAGCAGAAGTAACTTAACTGATGAGCAAATCTGGGGAAAAAATACTGAACTTGTCCAACTCAGTCTCTTCTCTCTCCTCTTTAAAATCTGTCTGTCTAGACAAAGGGTGAATTTTCTATTCATCCATGGAGCAAACTCATCTGAGTAGATGTTAGGGAGTAGGGTGGTCTTTTAGTCAGGATGGGCCAGGGAGTGCTGCAGTAACAAATGGCCCCAAAGCTTCAGTGGCTTACAAGTACCAAGATACTTGTCCGTCATGAGTCAGCTGTGTCTCTGTTCCACAAGGTCTTTGCTTCTGGTCCCAGGCCTAGGGAGAGCCTCTTTCTGGACAATTGTTGGCTGCTATGGACTGAATTCTGTTTCTTCCAGATTCATATACTAAAGCCCTAAGCCCCAATGTAGTGGTATTTGGGAGATAATTAGGTTTAGATGAGGTCATGTGGGTGGGGCCCTCATGATGAAATTAGTGCCCTTATAAGAAGATACACCAGAGAGCTTTTTCTCTCTCTTTTTTTCTGCCATGTGTGGACACAAGGAGAAAGTGGCACTTTGCAAGCCAGGAAGAGAGGTCTCAACAGAACTCTACCATGCTGGCACCTTGATCTTGGACCTCCAGCCTCTAGAAGTGTGAGAAAACACATTTCTGTTGTTAAGTCACCTAGTCTATGGTATTTTGTGATGGCAGCCCAAGTAGCCTAATACTCTGGTCTTGAGGCAACTCCCCTCTTACATTAGAACTCCTACTTATTAGAAGTTATACTTGTTACTTCTGCTTACATTTTCATTACTCCCAAAAGTCGTATGGCCAAGCCTGGGGTCTATAGATATATAGATATCAGAGCATAAGGACTGAGTCAGGAAAACTATGTTTGAGTCCTGGCTCTACCACCTTCTAAAAGGACTTCAGGCATTGAAGGACAGAACTTTAAAAATGCAAAGAACCAGTAATAGCTGAGGAACTGTTCCTTACTCTATGCTTCCATGTCTGCTATCTCATTTAATTTCTGCAAGTACCCATATGGACATATATTCTCAGGATGCTGGACCTGGCAAAGAATCCTGACTCTGCAGATAGGTTAGGCCCTTTCATTAACCACTGACACAGTATACCGTTTATCAGCAAGTCACTTCCACTCTCCAGCCTCATGATCCTTGCCTATAAAATCCTCCTATTAAAACAGTGCCCTACATTCCCTGCCGGTATTTGCAGATAAGACTGGGAAAGTACGGGGACTCTGGAATCAGAGTCTGTTGAATCTCAGCTTCCCCACTTACTCCCTGTCCCACGTCAACCAAGTGATTTAACTTCTCTGATGTCTTAGTTTCCTCATTGGTAAAACAAGGATAATATTAATCCCTAAGGCAGAAGGTTATCATAAGATGTAAAGGAGTTGATTTACATAAAGTTCTTACTACAGGACCAAGCACAGAGTAACTGTGCCAGAATATTGCCTCCTACTATTATTATTACTATTAAATTAAATTACCAATACTAATATTATTACTATCATCACTATTATAGTATGTGTAATAGACTTTATTAGCTACCAAGCAGCAAGAACGGAGGTTTCTGAGCTGTCTTTGGTTCAAGGAGCCATGCTCAACACACTGAAATTGGCCCAAAAGATGTGTGGAGGGCTTCCCTGGTGGCACAGTGATTGAGAGTCTGCCTGCCGATGCAGGGGACACAGGTTCGTGCCCCGCCGGGAAGATCCCACATGCCGCAGAGCGGCTGGGCCCGTGAGCCATGGCCGCTGAGCCTGTGCATCCGGAGCCTGTGGTCCGCAACGGGAGAGACCACAACAGTGAGAGGCCCGCATGCCGCAAAAAAAAAAAAAAAAAAAAACAAAAACGTGTGGAAGCTGAATATAGTAATCATTTGACAAATGCTTCCAGAAACAATGCTAGATTGGGATCAGGAAGGCTGGACTTCTTATCCCCTTGCTCTGCCACTGATTTTCTGGGAGACAGTGACAGTGACCTCCTTGCTTAGGGCCCCATCTAGACCGGGCATGTCTCCTCTCCTCCTTACACAACAGGGGATTCATGGTCTAAGGGCTCTTGCAGGGATTAAATGAGACAGCAGAACAGGTGCTTAATAAATGCTAGTTCCTTCCTCTGTACTAGGTGTATGCACAGAGCATTTTTTTGTAAACTGAGAAAGCCCCAGATGAGATGAATCCAGCAGTCTCTTTCTCATATAATATGCTTGGCTTCTCGAGAAATCATCATGCTCAGGCAGCCGAGGCAGCTGTGGTTTTCTGAATAGCTGGACATTTGGCCATGGAGGCCATAGCAGGACAGATGGGATAAGGGAGCCGTGAATTAACAAAGGCATGAATGACCTATTCAACTGGGAGGGCTTTCGGCAGTGGAAGATCTGGGCTCACTTGTTAACTTCGCCTGATTCTCCAGTTCCTGTTAGGGTCTTTGTAGGCCAACCGGAATACCCAGGGCCTGAATAACAACCATGGGCATTTTTCAAGTTCGTTGACAAAGATGAATGAAACGATGTTACTGTCATGGCCACAAGGATGCCCTGTGTTCTTGTGGGATTTAGAGATCATCCAGTCCAAATGCTCAGAACAAAAAAACACCAAAACCAAAAACAAAACATAACCATTAGACCTGAAAGGACCTGTGACTCACTTCGGTCACCCTGTACCTTTACTCTTTTTCTTCTACAAGTTGCTGAGCACGGGCTACATCCCAGGTTTGGGGCTGGGCCCTACTGATGAGAAGATGAGCAGAAACGCTCTTTGCTCCTCTGGAGCTGCCAGAAACCAACAAGTAAAACCGGTGATTACAAGTGCGTTTAATTATCTTTAAATGTCTTCTGCCCTGCATTGCATCCAGTGAGCCACCTCTTTCCTTCCTCAGTGATTTGGGTGAGGACCAGTCTTCTGGGTAATGTCATCGGTCTCCAGTCTTGCTTACTAATTTCCTTGCTGCCCCCGGAAGCTGACCTGTAGAGATTAGATCAAATAACACGTAGTGGGTTCAGCCAGTGGGAACCCCAGTAGGACATGGGAGGAATGAAAGTCGAGTCAGGGTATATCTTCATTCTCGCTGGAGGTTCACTCCTAACTCAGGCTGTATCTCTAGAAGGAAGGCCAAGGGGTCCTTTTCCATTAGACTTTCTCCTTCTGGATGTTGATAATCCTTCCTTTCCCTAACCCCTGCAGGCCAGTGGGTGGTTACAAGCCCAGAGCAATGCACTGCCCTTGTGGTCTGCCCATGCCCTGCCTTCACCTCTGTAAATAGACCTGTTATTAAACTCCCCTAAAATTCTCCTAATTTGAATGTGTCCTGTGTTACCTGCTGGGACCCTCAGGAATACGATGTGGGAAAAGCATGATGAAGTGTTTGGGACATTGTGTGATGGTGGGAAGGAAACAAGAGAAGAGAAGGAAACAAGGAAACTAGTGTAAAACACAGTTGAAGAGAATAAGTTAGGCAGTCGCATGGAAGGATTATATAATTAGCATGATTACCAGGACCCCAAGCACTTCGGTTTTCCCTCCTCCCTCCCTCAGGCACTTTTCAGGTCAGAGTTTCATTCTAGACCTGCGAGAAGAAGCAGTTGGGGATGGTCTCCTAGGTGGTAACCCCTCAGCCCTGGGAGTTTGGAGATGGGGGTATGAAGGGCTAAACCAGAGGCCGGTCAGCCTGCACGTCCCTCCATCAACTCCTCACCCCAGCAGGTCTGGGTCAATTACCTTGTTTTTCTGCAGTCTCTTACCTGTATCCTTTGAGGGGGGCATCTTTAAGAATTCAGTTTTCTGGATCTTAGAGAGGTAATGCTGTGCATATACTGGGTAGTATGTATCACTGAGTGGTGTCTGGGGCAGAATCCTATCATCAAACCCATTTATATTTTGCAGTGAAACATGTGAGTTTTCAGGGGAAGTCAGATTAGTAAGCAACGGGTTCAAATTCTAAACAGGGAGCCCAACTGGTCCCCTAGGACAGGAGATGGCGCCTAACCTTAGAGGCTGAGCCAAAAGGGCAGGGTGGAGCTGAATGGTCCCCAAGTCCAAGACCCACGCTCTTCAGACACTCCTGCCTCTGGCCGCAGGCTGTTGATGCACTTCCCGGTGCTGTCTTGAGATTTGGAGACTCAAGTCTTACGGTGGGACCTATTGGTGTTGGTGGCTGGTTGGCTCCCCAAGACTGCAGAAAGCATTTCAGATTTCCCTAACGGGTATGCATGATCTGTAATGAGCTTAGTTTCTGATGAATCCCTGTCTACCCCACATATCCCTCATTTTTAAAGGTGTAGAAAATATCTCACGGTGGGTTGTGAAGCACCTAGCACTGGCCGGACACATAGTAGGTGCTCAGTAAACAATTCATCGTCTTTCCTTCCCTCCTTCTCCTGTAGGTGTCCTAGGGAATTAAATTTATTATAACTATCTCATCTGCCTGGCAGCCTCCCTTTCTTTCTTCCCGGGAAATTGCCTGCCGCCTGGCATGTATTTACTTCCATCTGGGATTTAAAAATTCAGCTGAATAACAATCATCGTGAGGAAGACACTGGCTGGAAGAAACTATAGGAGAAATCATGGCCGTGGTTCCACTCGTCCACCTGAGCTGCTCGAGAAGATGAGAAGGTAGAGAAATAAAGCATCTCCGTTTTCGGAAAGGTACACACAGAGGAAGAAAAATAAAGTGGTGTGCGGGCTATCTATAATAAATTTCAATTTGTGAGAGGTGCTGACCTGTAGCCGGCTAATATAATGGAAAAATTTGATTGTGCTGAATCTGGAGAAAGAAGAGGCCCAGAAAAGTTGTAACTGGCTGGACAGGTGGTGGGGTGCTGTTCCAAGGGGGCAGAGGTCGCTGTCACTCGGCGGCACAACGGAATGAGTGACTGGATTTGGAAGTGGGGGCATACAACATTTTCACTGCAGATCCACGGCGTCACTGGGTCAGGGCACCAGTGGCAGGATGGAGTCACAAAGCATAAAGGGAAAGGCAGGAGGCCTAGACTGGCATATGGCATTGTGGTTAGGAGTCAGACAGACCCCATTAAAACTCCAAGTCTCTTGCTCTCTGGATGACCCTGAACCAAGTTTCTTACATCTCTGAACCACAATTTTCTCAGCTGAAAAAAAATATTGAATAATATTCTAAAGTCTGCCTTGCAGAATTAGTTTGAGGTTCAAAGTGATAAAGCAGGTAAAATAGCCTATTTGCCTGGAGCATTAAAAAAACTCAAGAGATTGTTCATTTTAGAGTTCACTTATCAGGGGAGCCTGGACTCAGCAGAAAGGAGGAGAGAATAGGAGTAAGGTGCCAATTATGGTGACTGAGGTGTGTCTTAAGAAACAGCCTCTCTTGGGGAGGACCTTCAAGATGGCAGAGGAGTAAGACGTGGAGATCACCTTCCTCCCCACAAATACATCAAAAATACATCGACATGTGGAACAACTCCTACAGAACACCCAGTGAACGCTGGCAGAAGACCTCAGATTTCCCAAAAGGCAAGAAACTCCCTGCATACCTGGCCATGTGGCTGACAGGGTCTTGGTGCTCTGGCCAGGTGTCAGGCCTGAGCCTCTGAGGTGGAGAGCCGAGATCAGGATATTGGTGCACCAGAGACCTCCTGGCCCCTAGTAATATCAATTGGTGAGAGCTCTCCTAGAGATCTCCATCTTAACACTAAGACCCAGCTCCACTCAACGACCAGCAAGCTCCAGTGCTGGACACCCGAGGCCAAACAGCTAGCAAGACAGGAATACAACCCCACCCATTAGCAGAGAGGCTGCGTAAAATCATAATAAGTTCACAGACACCCCAGAAGACATCACTGGATGCAGTCCTACCCACCAGAAAGACAAGATCCAGCCTCATCCATCAGAGCACAGGCACCAGTCCCTTCCACCAGGAAGCCTAAACAACCCACTGAACTAGCCTTTGCCACTGGGGGCAGACACCAGAAACAGTGGGAACTACGAACCTGCAGGCTGCAAAAAGGAGACCACAAACACAGTAAGTTAAGCAAAATGAGAATACAGAGAAACACACAGCAGATGAAGGAGCAAGGTAAAAACCCACCAGACCAAACAAATGAATAGAAAATAGGCAGCCTACCTGAAAAAGAATTCAGAGTAAAGATAGTAAAGATGTTCCAAAATCTTGGAAATAGAAGGGAGAAAATACAAGAAATGTTTAACGAGGACCTAGAAGAACTAAAGAGCAAACGAACAATGATGAACAACACAATAAATGAAATGAAAAATTCTCTAGAAGGAATCAATAGCAGAATAACTGAGGCAGAAGAAAGGATAAGTGACCTTGAAGATAAAATAGTGGAAATAACTACTGCAGAGCAGAATAAGAAGAAAGAATGAAAAGAATTGAGGACAGTCTCAGAGACCTCTGGGACAACATTAAATGCACCAACATTCGAATTATAGGGGTCCCAGAAGAAGAAAAGAAAAAGAAAGGGACTGAGAAAATATTTGAAGAGATTATAGATGAAAACTTCCCTAATATGGGAAAGGAAATAGTCAAGTCCAGGAAGTGCAGACAGTCCCATACAGGATAAATCCAAGGAGAAGCATGCCAAGACACATATTAATCAAACTATCAAAAGTCAAATACAAAGAAAAAGTATTAAAAGCAGCCAGGAAAAAACAACAAATAGCATACAAGGGAATCCCCATAAGGTGAACAGCTGATCTCTCAGCAGAAACTCTACAAGCCAGAAGGGTGTGACAGGACATATTTAAAGTGATGAAAGGGAAAAACCTACAACCAAGATGACTCTACCCAGCAAGGATCTCATTCAGATTTGACAGAGAAGTTAAAACCTTTACAGACAAGCAAAAGCTAAGAGAATTCAGCACCACCACACCAGCTTTACAACAAATGCTAAAGGAACTTTTTTAGGAAGGAAACACAAGAGAAGGAAAAGACCTACAATAAGAAACCCAAAACAATTAAGAAAATGGTAATAGGAGCATACATATTGATAATTACCTTAAATGTAAATGGATTAAATGCTCCAACCAAAAGACGTAGACTGGCTGAATGGATACAAAAACAAGACCCATATATATGCTGCCTACAAGAGACCCCCTTTAGACCTAGGGACACGTACAGACTGAAAGTGAGGGGATGGACAACGATATTCCATGCTAATGGAAATCAAAAGAAAGCTGGAGTAGCAATTCTCATATCAGACAGAATAGACTTTAAAATAAAGACTATTACAAGAGACAAAGAAGGACACTACATAATGATCAAGGGATCAATCCAAGAAAAAGGTATAACAATTGTAAATATTTATGCACCCAACATACGAGCACCTCAATACATAAGGCAAATGCTAACAGCCATAAAAGCGGAAATTGACAGTAACAATCAAAGTAGGGGACTTTAGCACCCCACTTTCACCAATGAACAGATCATCCAAAATGAAAATAAATAAGGAAACACAAGCTTTAAATGACACATTAAACAACATGGACTTAATTGATATTTAAAGGACATTCCATCCAAAAACAACAGAATACACTTTCTTCTCAAGTGCTCATGGAACATTCTCCAGGATAGATCATATCTTGAGTCACAAATCAAGCCTTGGTAAATTTAAGAAAATTGAAATCATATCAAGAAACTTTTCTGACCACAACACTGTAAGACTAGATATCAATTACAGGAAAAAAACTGTAAAAAATACAAACACATGGATGCTAAACAATACACTACTAAATAACCAAGAGATCACTGAAGAAATTAAAGAGGAAATCAAAAAATACCTAGAAACAAATGACAGTGGAAACACAACAACCCAAAACTATGGGATGTAGCAAAAGGAGTTCTAAGAGGGAAGTTTATAGCAACACAATCCTACCTGAAGAAACAAGAAACATCTCAAATAAACAACCTAACCTTGCACCTAAAGCAGTTAGAGAAAGAAGAACCAAAAAACCCCAAAGTTAGCAGAAGGAAAGAAATCATAAAGATCAGATCAGAAATAATTGAAAAAGAAATGGAGGAAACAAGAGCAAAGTTCAGTAAAACTAAAAGCTGGTTCATGGTGAAGATAAACAAAATTGATAAACCGTTAGCCAGACTCATCAAGAAAAAAAGGGAAAAGACTCAAATCAATAGAATTAGAAATGGAAAAGGAGAAGTAACAACTGACACTGCAGAAATACAAAGGATCATGAGAGATTACTACAAGCAACTATATGCCAATAAAATGGACAACCTGGAAGAAATGGACAAATTCTTAGAAAAGCACAACCTTCTGAGACTGAACCTGGAAGAAATAGAAAATATAAGCAGACCAATCACAAGCACTGAAATTGAGACTGTGATTAAAAATCTTCCAACAAACAAAAGCCCAGGAACAGATGGCTTCCCAGGCGAATTCTATCAAACATTTAGAGAAGAGCTAACACCTACCCTTCTCAAACTCTTCCATAAGATAGCAGAGTGAGGAACACTCCCAAACTCATTCTATGAAGCCACCACCACCCTGATACAAAAACCACACAAAGATGCCACAAAAAAAGAAAACTACAGGCCAATATCACTGATGAACATAGATGTAAAAATCCACAACAAAATACAAGCAAACAGAATCCAACAGCACAGAAAAGGATCATACACCATGATCAAGTGGGGTTTATCCCAGAAATGCAAGGATTCTTCAATATACAGAAAGCATCAGTGTGATACACCATATTAACAAATTGAAGAATAAAAACTATTTATTAATCTCGACGCAGAAAAGGCTTTCAACTAAATTCAACACCCATTTATGATAAAATCCCTCCAGAAAGTAGGAATACAGGGAGCTTACTTCAACATAATAAACACCATATATGACAAACCCACAGCCAACATCGTTCTCAATGGTGACAAACTTAAACCATTTCCACTAAGATCAGGAACAAGACAAAGTTGCCCACTCTCCTCACCACTGTTATTCAACATAGTTTTGGATGTTTTAGCCATAGCAATCAGAGAATAAAAAGAAATAAAAGGAATCCAAATTGGAAAAGAAGAAGTAAAGCTGTCACTGTTTGCAGATGACATGATACTATACATAGAGAATCCTAAAGATGCTACCAGAAAACTACTAGAGCTAATCAATGAATTTGGTAAAGTAGCAGGATACAAAATTAATGCACAGAAATCTCTGGCATTCCTATATACTAACGATGAAATCTGAAAAAGAACTTAAGGAAACGCTTCCATTTACCATTGCAACAAAAAGAATAAAGTACCTAGGAATAAACCTACCTAAGGAGACAAAAGACCTATATGTAGAAAACTATAAGACACTGATGAAAGAAATTAAAGATGATACAAACAGATGGAGAGATATACCATGTTCTTGGGTTGGAAAAATCAACATTGTGAAAGTGACTCTACTACCCAAAGCAATCTACAGATTCAATGCAATCCCTATCAAACTACGAATGGCATTTTTCACAGAACTGGAACAAAAAAATTCACAATTTGTATGGAAACACAAAAGACCCCTAATAGCCAAAGCAATCTTGAGAAAGAAAAATGGAGCTGGAGGAATCAGGCTCCCTGACTTCAGACAATACTACAAAGCTACAGTCATCAAGACAGTATGGTTCTGGCACAAAAACAGAAATAGAGATCAATGGAACAGGATAGAAAGTGCAGAGATAAACCCATGCACATATGGTCACCTTATCTTTTATAAAGGAGGCAAGAATATGCGATGGAGAAAAGACAGCCTCTTCAATAAGTGGTGCTGGGAAAACTGGGCAGCTACATGTAAAAGAATGAAATTAGAGCACTCCCTAACACCATACACAAAAATAAACTCAAAATGGATTAAAGACCTAAATGTAAGGCCAGACACTATAAAACTCTTAGAGGAGAACAGAAGCAGAACACTCTATGACATAAATCACAGCAAGATCATTTTTGACCCACCTCCTAGAGAAAGGGAAATAAAAACAAAATTAAACAAACGGGACCTAATGAAACTTAAAAGCTCTTGCACAGCAAAGGAAACCATAAACAAGATGAAAAGACAACCCTCAGAATGGGAGAAAATATTTGCAAATGAAGCAACTGACAAAGGATTAATCTCCAAAATATACAAGCAGCTCATGTAGCTCAATATCAAAAAAACAACCCAATCCAAAAATGGGCAGAAGACATAAATAGACATTTCTCCAAAGAAGATATACAGATTGCCAACAAACACGAGAGGATGCTCAACATCAGTAATCATTAGAGAAATGCAAATCAAAACTATAATGAGGTATCACCTCTCACCAGTCAGAATGGCCTCATCAAAATGTCTAAAAATAATAAATGCTGGAGAGGGTGTGGAGAAAAGGGAACCCTCTTGTACTGTTGGTGGGAATGTGAATTGATACAGCCACTATGGAGAACAGTATGGAGGTTCCTTAAAAAACTAAAAATAGAACTACCATACAACCCAGCAGTCCCACTACTGCGCATATACCCTGAGAAAACCATAATTCAAAAAGAGTCATGTACCACAATGTTCATTGCAGCTCTATTTACAATAGCCAGGACATGAAAGCAACCTAAGTGTCCATCGACAGAGGAATGGATAAAGAAGATGTGGCACATATATACAATGGAATATTACTCAGCCATAAAAAGAAACGAAATTGAGTTATTTGTAGTGAGGTGGATGGACCTAGAGACTGTCACACAGAGTGAAGTAAGTCAGAAAGAGAAAAACAAATACCGTATGCTAACACGTATATATGGAATCTAAAAAAACAAAACAAAACAAAAACTGTTGTTTTTTTTTTTTTTTTCTGAAGAACCTCGGGGCAGGACAGGAATAAAGACACAGATGTAGAGAATGAACTTGAGGACATGGGGAGGGGGAAGGGTAAGCTGGGACGAAGTGAGAGAGTGATATGGACATGTATACACTACCAAATGTTAAATAGATAGCTAGTGGGAAGCAGCTGCATAGCACAGGGAGCTCAGCTTGGTGCTTTGTGACCACCTTGAGGGGTGGGATAGGGAGGGTGGGAGGGAGATGCAAGAGTGAGGGGATATGGGGATATATGTATACGTATATAGCTGATTCACTTCGTGAAACTAACACACCATTGTAAAGCAATTATACCCCAATAAAGACGTTAAAAAAAAAAAAAAAGAAAGGAAAGCCTCTCTCTCTCGTTGCCTGGCAGTTAAAGGCCAGGTGGGTTTCCAGGAGGATGCTCATTCCCTACAGAATACGATGTTTATTGCTGAAATTTTGTCTACCAAAGAAAGGTGAAGCAAGCTGTTTTTCAGGCAGAGTGTATCATACATACCAGTCAAAGGAGAGGAATCTTGACTCGCCTGCCCTGTAGGCTGTATTTCCAAGCCCATCAGCAGCTAGACATCAGTAAATTCAGCAAGGCTGCATTATAATAGAAAGAGCCTGGATTTTGAGGTCAGAAAGGTAAAGTTTCAGATCTGGCTCACCATCTTTCAGTCTTTAGTTCAACACACGTTCACTGAGGCTGGCTAGTTCATGGTATGGCGGGCGGCTGAAGATGGGAGGAGGGTATACAGAGATTAACCGAAGCAGTCAATATTTTCGTGATGATCATGAAAGGAGAGGAAGATCGTTAAACAAATGCATGTGAAATGCCGTGCAAGTTCAGAGATGGAGGGATATACACAGGAGATTGTGGAGTATGCCAGCTTAAGGTTCTCTATCCTAGAAGGTTTCCTGAAAGAGATAATACCTGGAAATAGTGTTAAGAGATGAAGAGGATTTGGGATTGTGGATGGACAATTTAAACAGTCAGAGGCTTTATCTTCTTGGAGACTCATTTCCCTGAATGTGAAATAGAGGTCACATCTATGTAACGGGGTCATTACGGGCATTGACGTATTAGTGCTTTGGAGATTGTGTTTTGCTGAATATCAGCAGCTGGGAACATTCACTTAAAACGACGTTGATAATTGAAGGAAAAAGTGATATTTTAGTGTTATTGTACGAGTGCAGTTTTTTATAATTAGTGCGGTTAAATATTTTTTATATAATTATTATCCATTTGTATTTTTGCTTTGTGAACTTCCTGCTCTTGCCCTCGGCACCTAAAAGCTCAAGCTTTAGAAGTCACTGCCATGCCTAGGAGAGTGGTAGACAATATGAAATAAATGGGACAGAAGGAAGGAAGCATGAAGACTCATACCTTTAGGTGGTGAGGAGACTTATACACACGGGAAGTTACAGAACCGAATTTCTGTGAAATATCATGAGTTCCTAAATTGAAGAAGAATTTTGAGCTCATTTCCCCCTCACTACAAAGACAATCTTTTAACTCAAATTATCACACACTCGCACTTGAATGATCTGCGGGCTCTCCAAGTGCAAGTCCTGCTGTGGTCCTGGAGACACCAAGATGGACAAGGCACTGCCTCTGCCTTGAGGATCATATTCTGATAGAGAAGACAAATATATGGGCAGATATTTTTAATATAGTGTCATATCTGCAAAGACAGGGCTGGGCCAGGGGCTGGAGGAAGAGTTCTTAGTGCCCACCATGGGGGTCCAGAGAGGTCTTTTTGGAGAAGGGTCAGTCTGGCCTTGCACCTCCGCCTTACAGAAGTTAGTACCAGAAATGTTTGGTTGCAAATGCTTTTCTCCAAGGTGGGGTAGAATGCTGGTGAAATATTTTCCCCTGGAGGGTTGGACTCTGTTGTGAAAAAGGGGCTGGGGGCATTTCACAAGGATTACTCTTCTCTTCCACCTGCCAGGGCCACAAGGGAACCTCTCTCAGCTCTGCAGTGTGAGGACCCACTAGGATTGCTGGAGCTAAAACCTGCAAAAGTGTGGTGGCCTCCCTAAGACACAGACTACTCCCCCTCAGCCTCCACCGATTTGTCAAAATTACCATGCAAGTGTTCCCACCAGTTTCCGGCTTCAGATGCTTCTGTTCTCAGATGAGACTCTGCATTCACCTATCTCTCCAGATTTTAGGGCCGTAGTTTCCCCGTAACCTCAGTTCTCTGATGGGTCTAACAGAAATCACTGATTCTCATGGTTCAGTTTTTTTCTTGTTGTAAAGATGGGAGTGACAACCTCTAAGTTCCCTTCAAGTTGAGCTGCAACCCAATTGTGCTATATTTGCACAGTGGAACACGTGTCTGTAATGAAAAATAAGGAACTACTAATTCACTCATCAACACAGGATGAATCTTGAAAACTTTATGCTTATCAGAATAAGACAGACAGGAAAGAGGATGTGTTGTATGATTCCACTTGTATGAAGTTTACAAATAGGCAAAACTAATCTAGGAGGACAGAACTCAGAGGAGTGGCTGTCTCTGGGGGAGGGTCAGGAATTGAGTGGAAGAGAATATAAAAGAAGTTTCTGGTGTGACGGAAATATTTTGTATCTTGTTTGGGGTTGGGATATTGGTCATGCAAGTCCGTATGTTTGTCAAAAATCATCTAACTGTACACTTAAGATACGTGCATTTCACTTTATGTCACTTACCTTAATTAAAAAAAAAAACTTGAAAAACAGATGTCATTTGAAGTCATGGGAATATGGGAGGTCTGCTAACGAGGGAGGGTGATGAGAAGCGAGTGGGTCAGAGCCCAGGGGCACCCCAAAGCTGAGAGGTGAGGAAGAGCAGAAAGCCTCAGGAAGGGGCCCGAGGAGAAGCAGCCCAGTCGCCTCCTCCGTACAGTGGTGCCAGGGCTTCTCCCAGATCCCTTATTCTCAGGGTCAGTGAAACAACTACAGTAAAACGCGGAGCGGATCCTGCTTTAACAGAGTCCTGTGTCCACATCAAATCCCACTGGTTTGTAGGTTCCCCAGGAAGTGGAAATCTGTGAATTGAGGACCGTGAGCCTCCTGGGTTGTTGTCTAAGCGAGTGTCTCCCTGTGTAGGTTACGTGGAGCCCTGGAGCACAGCTGCATTTTGCTGGGGTCACGTGGGGAGGAAGATGCCCGGGAAGCGAGAAACAGCTCTAATCCACTGCCTGGAGGACTCGGGGGTGGAGGTGTATGAATGCGCCTGACTTACCACCAGCTCTGAGTTAGTAATCAGACCCAGTTCAGCCCCTGCCCCGTGCAAGAGTCCGCTGCCTGATACACAGGAAGGGTGAGTAGGTGACTCTGTTGAATAAGAGAAAAGCAGAATGTGAATTCTATTCATAATCATTAATGGTGAGCCTCATGGAAATGTATGTTTTGTGTTGAGATATTAAGTAATGGTAATGATAAATCTATATTTACAACTCATAAATTATAGGTAGTAGCTAGGTAGATGGATGGATAGGTAGGTAGATAGGTAGATAGATAGAGATTGAGGGTGAGAGAGCACGCTGAAATATTTTTTACTTTTGGAGTGCAATCAAATATAGTCAAAAAGGAGACCGTTACCATAGTGAATGGGTTGCAGAGAGGTTAAGACTTGAGTGAGGTGAGGTGCTGTCGGTTCATCCAGGTGAGGCACTTGAAATGGAAATAAAGATAATGGTGAAGTTTCAAAGAATGTTAAGGAGGTTGACTCATGAGAGCAAATTACAGGAAAATGTGACAAACGGCAGCTCTTTTGTAGAAAGCAGGCTGTGAGTCTAGTAGGAGGTACAGACTAAGGCAGAATCCTTATCTGTGAGCAGATAGAGGGTTAGCTGATCACAAACAGAATCTGTGTGTTAAGATTGGTCAGCAAGGATCCTTTGGCTCTCCGAGGTGAGATGCATGGACCAAAGATTCTGGGGAGGAAGAGGGGGAGTTTTGAGAGGTCACCCTGGACCACGTGGAGAGAACCTTTTCAGAGGATCATCTACTCCCTGATGAGAGCATTGATGAGGGTTATATTGCTTCCTCTGATTAGCTTCCAGGGGAAAGGAAGATGACAAAGTACAGTTTGGGGGAAGAAAAGTTTTATTTTGTAGAGGGGAAACAAACCCAGTCCTCAACAAGAGGAGCCTGACACAGGTAAGAAAAGAAACGGGCAAGACACAGAAGTAACTTTTAGTGATGCTTGAAAAAACAAGAGAAAATCAAAGTGTAGAATAGTTACAAGCAAAGTAGGGAACAGAATCCACATATGGAGCAAAGAGAATCCCAGTTGTATACATTTCAAGGGTACGAATGAGTGGAGCCTGCAGACGAGCTGATACATGGAAGAAAGATGAAAGGAAGTACACCTGGACCTGAGCAGAAAGTCTGAGGTTTGGGGATGCCCAGGATAAGGCATTATAATGTACTTCCCTCTCTACACGCTAAGGATGAACCTCAGCTGCTCTCGTTAAACAAGGATTGACTATGAATACAATTCAATTTAGCCGCTGTTTATCCATTGCCTACTAGATGCAATGCATTGTACTTAGGGCTATGGGAACTAAGGAGATGAATAGAGCATGGAGTCTGCTCTCTAAGAGCCCACAGCTGAGCTGGGGGACACATGTAAACAAGTGGCTCTAACAAGAACAGAAAATAAAATGACAGCTAAATAGAGCGCCCAGCAGCCCACTGTGAGCAATCCCTCAGGAGGAAATCTGTAATTCCAGCTGGGTTGGGTATGTTGGGGAAAATTCCCGGAAGGAGCTGTTGCTTGACCCATGTTAGGAAGGTTTTATCTGGAAGGAGGGAATGGGGTGGAATGTGGGCAGAGGAAACAACGTGAACAGAGGCAGGAAGGCAGGAAACTATGGGGTGTGCTCAACACATCCGTCGGTTACTGTGCTTTGTCCTCAAGGTCATCCCCAATGACAGTGTCAGGAGGAATCTTTCCGCCTCCGCCTGCAACAGCACTTTCTTCCATAAGGCATCTCTCCCCAATATTAACATGCTCTGTTGGCTTGTCTTCTGCATCTCACTCAGAATTTTTGCTTCTGGGGGCAAGGACCAGGCTCCACTCACCCCTTTATTCTCTAACTGGCGTAGTTCCCGGCACAAGGCTGGTGCTCAAGGACTCTAAGGAAGACCATGAAAGAGTTGATCTTGCATTCAGTAGGCAATTATGAAACAGCAAAGGTTTTGCATATTTTTGAAAGACGTCTTGAACAATTTGGTACCACTTCTATGAGAGAGGAAGTGGAAGAGGTATAGGATGAGTTGTCTAGAGGAGAGGGCAGTGATGGTGTCTCTGGGGTGAGGAGTGGTGAGACGGTGTGTCACTTATCGCTAGGGTTAATCATAGAGAACTCATGAAGGTGAGCCAACTTGAGAGCAGAATGGAATTTTGCTTGGATTTCTTGATCAGAGTAAGCCAAAATGAGTTTACCTTAATAACTGGTGATCTTTCTTTTCAGCACGATTGAGCACATCCTCATAGGTGATGAATCTGCATATGTAATATTTTCCCCGTCACTTATTGTCAGATGTGCTTCACTTTTGCAAGCAGCTCTTTTCTTTTCTGGGTTACTTTCCACCTCGTGCAGTGGTGATACCCAAACACTCACTTCCAAGAAGAAGCATCCCACCGTATCTTCATCTCTGTCAGAACTCCCTTTACACTTTGTGTCTGTAACACATTCTCTGGAAATGGTCTGGAAGGGAAAGGAGAGATCACTGGGCTAAATGTTCATTTTTTAAAAATTGGAATATAGTTGATTTACAATGTTGTGTTAGTTTCAAGTGTACAGCGAAGTGATTCATTGATTTCAAGTGTACAGCAACGTGATTTCAAAGTGATTTCAAGTGTACAGCAAAGTGATTTCAAAGTGATTTCAAGTGTACAGCAAAGTGATCTATATGTATAGATATATACATACATATATATCTATTTTTTCAGATTCTTTTCCTTTGTAGGTTATTACAAAATATTGAGTATAGTTCCATGTGCTATACAGTAGGTCCTTGCTGGTTATCTATTTTATATCTAATAGTGTGTATATGTTAATCCTAAACTCCTAATTTATCCTCCTCCTTCTTTCCCCTTTGGTAACTGTAAGTTTGTTTTCTATGTCTGTGGGCCTATTTCCGTTTTATATATAAGTTCATTTGTATCATTTGTTTAGATTCTACATATAAGCCGTATTACATGGCACTTGTCTTTCCCTGACTTACTTCACTTAGTATGTAATCTCTAGGTCCATCCATGTTGCTGCAAGTGGCATTATTTCATTCTTTTTTTATACAATGGAATATTACTCAGCCATAAATGTTCATTTCACAGTAGCAAAATGAGACTTTGCCTTTTTAATTAACTTGCCTAAAATCCCACAGGCTGTTAACAGCAGAGCTGAGCATAAAGATGCAAGTGAACAGACCCAGTCATTCAAAACTTAGTCAACCCAGTGGGTCTTCGCTAAATGATGACAGTGGTGTTCGATTAGATCAAGGTATAGTTTGGTGTCATCCACCATCAGAAAGAAGGCTCCGAGCAGATAATTTTTTTTATGTGATAGACTGTATATATGTTTATCAGTCACACAATGTGCAAGGAGAAGGAAGAGAGGAACTGGCATTTTCCACCACCTGTTTTATTTCATACATTATGTCAGGAAAGTTACAGGCATCATTTTATTCCTGCAGCCACCCTGTGAATTAGACATTATTCCCGTTTCCAAATGAAGCGAATACTTAGAAACAGTAATCAACTTCCCCTGGGTCACACTAGCAAGTAATGGGGGCAAACTCAGCTTTGTCAGATCCCCTAAACCTCTGCCTCTCAGATCACAGCTTCTTTGAGGTGTCATACAGGTGTTAAATAATAATCCCGCCTCACAAGAGTCCTAAAGAAGTCTTGAGAAAGGAGTCGCTGGCTCTGACAGGTTATGGGTGTGTGTTGAAGGTTGGTCCCGTCTTCCGCCATTCCCATACTCCCTTCCGGGATGTGAATCTCGCGTTGCTTCTGTCAGTGTATATCAAACGTGGGCTTTCTCCTAACTGGGCTGATGCCCCAAGAATGTAAAATTCTTCTTCTCGGAATGATGTAGAAAGTTCAAACTGCACGTTTTGTGGCTGCGTCTTTTTGCCGTCTTTCAAAGGTTCTAGGTCTGTTGCTGTTTGTGACACTGCAGCTCTGCACGGATGCTGGGGAGGTTGTATTTTTTCGTTTTTGCCGCGATGCCTTCAGCAGCTGCCTCTGTTGAAGCCACAATCTGCCTCCTCCTCCGAGCTGACGAAGTGTGAAAAGTTTTTCAATATCCCTGGCCTCTGAGGTAAAAGAATTTCTCTCAGTCAGGGCAACCCGTTACTGTCCCAGTACCCAACCGCTCTTCCCCATGAAGGCCATTCTGGGTCACTTTCTCCCTGGCACATCCCAAGTGCCACATTTGGGTTTTGAAGTATATATATGGGTTTTCAAAGAACCTCAGGCATAAATATTTCTGCCAGAAAATAGGAATGATTTCATGAGTGTGAAATTAGTTTATAAATGAAGCGGGTGGTATCGAGTTGATATTGCTCTGGAGGACAGGGAGTCTGGTCATTTACACTTCCCTGCAAATGTTGTTGTATTACAATGCACTGCTGGGCTACATTACTTTTCTTTGAGCCTTTTAATGTATTTTTGGGAGAGGGCTGGTCAGTGAAATGACGGATGGTGAGTTCTTGCAGAAAGGCAGGCTTGCCCCGGGAAAGAGGTGCTCGCCACTTCTGAATTCAGACTCTAAATGGCAGCGGGCATTTGACTGCTAAGGCTTCTGGTCACATCTGGCAGCGTGATGCATGAGACCCCAAACTGCAATAAAAGGAAAGTAGATTGCAGCTCGCCTGGTCACCTGAGGTTGATAGTGGAGCTTGGCAAGGGGGTGGGGCGCGAGCAGCCAGGGGTCTGGGAATGGTGCCAGGAACGGAAGCAGTGGTCACCTGCTGAAACAAGGAGGGATGGGACCCGTTTGCTTTTCTTCTACAAAAATAGAAATTGACCTGAGAACTGCATTCCAGAGCACCAAAGTCAAATCATGAGGCATCACAGCAAACAGCTCAATTTGCTTGTTTGCCAGTAGGGTTTCACTGAGTATTCACATCTTCAAGAGGTGACTTGGGGATGACGGGGGTAAAGAGAACACCGACAGAAGGGGCTTCAAGTCCCACCATCTGTGGACTGAGCAAGGGACTCGTATCTGTTTTCTACATTGTGGCTCCAAGGAAGGTTTTGCTTCATCTGAAAAATGGTTGCTGCTTCAGAAGACAGTTTGAAAACTACCGATTTTGTCCAGAATACCTAGAGTAGCTTTGAAACCCTACAGACACTTCCTGAACCTACAAAAAGCATTAGATAACTAATGAGGACCGACCGTATAGCACAGGGAACTCTACTCAGTGCTCTGTGGTGACCTAAATGGGAAGGAAATCCAAAAAAGAGGGGATATATGTATACGTATAGCTGATTCACTTTGCTGTACCGTCGAAGCTAACACGACACTGTAAAGCAGCTATACTCCAATAAAAATTAATTAAAACAAACAAACAAAAAGTTAAGCATGAAAAGATTAAAACTGGGATTCAAAGTAAAATAACATTTTTGAGTTTAAAAAAAAGACATCCAGTAGAAGGGGTGCTAGAGTGATAGGGTCTGTCTTAGGTCAGTTTCTTCCAAGAAACACACTTCAAGCCAAGGATCTGAGTGCAAGGGATTTTCGAAGGAGAGCCTACAAGTAAAAGCATTGGTGGAGGGTGGAGGGTGCAAGATAGGGAAGGGGTAGGAGGGAGGCAAGGCTGAAATTTCAGGAGGAGTCCCGGCCTCGGCCTGATCCCACGGGGAGATCTGGAGCAGAAAAGGAGCCTGCGTGACCTCCCGTCTGAGAACGAGGAGGGTTGTCGTGTGGCCGTGGGAAGGCTCCTTGGCCGCTCAGGACAGGTTCCCTCTCCTGCAGAGCAGGGGGACTGGCCGGCATGACCTCTGAGGCCCCTGGGAGCCCTCACTTCCTTTGACCTTGGGGCAGCAGGGTGCCATTCACCTCTTCTTCAGACTCCAGCTTTATATTCATCACTTACTGTACAGAACTCATCTCAGACTTTGCAGTGTATAAGGTGCAGTTCTGGGCACTGTGGAAATAAGAAAGGTGATGGGGGTAGAACAACCATTTACACTGAGATTTCACATCTGTTTGTTCATTTAATCCTCAAAACAGCTTGCAAGGTAGGCAACTCCCCTCATGCTCCCCGTTTGGCTGGTGGCACCAGCTTGGGGCAAAAACACATTGATGTTTCTTAAGTTTTTTGAGTCATTGTTCTAGGATTTAACTACCAGATTTGAAGAATTGGTGTCTTCCTCTCAAGTCTCCCTGTGCCCTAATTTGCTAAAATTTCTAAAATTCACAAAGCACATTTCACTTTGTCTTCACCACATCTCTGTTGATGAGGTGCCCAAGGAATAGGGTCTTTAATTTTTTTTCTTTCATTGGAGTGTGGACATTTTGGGGTCACTGATAACATTTGCTTCCTGCAGTTGGGGAGTATTAATTATCTGTCAGAAAATTACTACTGAAGCTCTTTGGTTTCATATCAGGAAAACCCACCACCTATTGTTCTGCTGAACGGAGCACTTGGCCTTTTTTTTTTTTTGCGGTACGCGGGCCTCTCACTCTTGTGGCCTCTACCGTTGCGGAGCACAGGCTCCGGACACGCAGGCTCAGCGGCCATGGCTCATGGGCTCAGCCGCTTCGCGGCATGTGGGAACTTCCCGGACCAGGGCACGAACCCATGTCCCCTGCATCAGCAGGTGGACTCTCAACCACTGTGCCACCAGGGAAGCCCCACTTGGCCTTTTGATGTAAGTTGAGCGTGTCTTTCTCCTGACCCAGCCCTTGAAGAATTACTCCTCCTAAATGTGGATTTGTGCTGGACTCTTGGTGTTCTCAACCTGCTCTATTTAAGTTGAGAAACAAATGCCAACAACGACTCTCCTGTCTGTCCTGGGCAATCAGATTCCATCCCGTAGGTGGATGGAAGAACAGGGCGTGTCCTGAAGAAATGGGTGCTCCCTGCTTTCTCACATTCTGGGTCAGAGAAGGTCCTAAATGTGGATTTGTGCTGGACTCTTGGTGTTCTCAACCTGCTCTATTTAAGTTGAGAAACAAATGCCAACAACGACTGCCCTGTCTGTCCTGGGCAATCAGATTCCATCCCGTAGGTGGATGGAAGAACAGGGCGTGTCCTGAAGAAATGGGTGCTCCCTGCTTTCTCACATTCTGGGTCAGAGAAGAAGCCAGCCTGAGCCAGATGTGGGCAGGGAGCTGGAAGGGACCTTCTTTCTGTGCACCAAGGAACGGCTGTCTGGTCTCTGAAGGAGGGATTGGCAGGGGGGTCTCATCAATGAGGATTGGATGCCTCCTTCACCAGGAAGGCTGCCAGATGTGAAATGAAATCCCAAGTTTGAGTTAACAGTTGTGAGACCCAGGAACAACCTCGGGAGAAACATACGCCACTCGTTGCTTTATTGTTTGCTATTCCTCTAGCATGGAGTAAGGTTTGCCAAACCCCAGGCAATGTTAGAAACCGGCGGGGTAGTGGATGCGGAGAAGTGAACAGAGAAGATTGTGCCCAAGCTTAGAACAAACCAGGATACTTTCTGTAAAAGAAATTGTGGAGCAATGACAACTTGGACCGTGAATGGCTGGAGAAAGAAGAAATACCTGCAACCAGAGCGGGTTAGTTAGAACCATTAAGCAGCGCTTGGAGAGCCATAGTCATTTCGGAGAGGGGGCAACCCCAGGAGAAAGACCGGATGCTCTGTCGATTCACAGTCACGGGGGTGGCAGTTTCTCTAACTTGAATATTAAAGGAAATACGTCTTTGATGTCTTTCCCAGGATAGTGAAGTGGAACAAAGCAATAATATATTTGAGTTAGGAGTAACAGTGACACTTATTACATGCCATATGTTTTGTTTTACATTTATTAGCTCATTTAATCATCATAATAATCCTATGGGGAAACTGAGGCACAGAGAAGTTAAATGACCTGCTGAGATCTGCAAGTGATCAAGGTGGGCATCAGTTCCATATACAGCTATTTTCTCCTTCTATATAATAGTTGAGGATTCTGAGTCCTATAACCCATTTGATAAATTACCAGAGGCGAGCTGGGATTCGAGGGCTGATTGTGTCTTCAGATCTGTGCTTTTTTCTCTCCTTCTGCATCGTGAAAGGAATGAATGGAATCAGGTTCTTCTATTCTGTCCTGTGTCCACTTTGTTGTTGGGGACTTTTCTGTCTTGTCTACACGTCCTAGTCCCTATGGCTTCTAAATCCATAGGATTTAAACCACACACATACATACACACGTTTCCGCATGCACGCAAACACACACACACATAGATATGCACACATGCACATATGCACTCACATATGTACCCACCCATGCATAGACACATGCACATACACATAGACAGATGCATATATTCAAATACATGTACACACATGCGCCCACACTTATGTGCCCACACACGCATACACACAGAGAGACAGATACACATACACACACGCACACACACGTCTCCTTTCACTGCTGAAATAGCAGTACTCAGGCAGTGACAGGGAAGGTAGGCTGATTCACACTGTGGCTGACTTTGTTGGTTTTAGAGGATTTTGAAAAGTTTGAAAGGATATTGTTGGTGGCAAATAGACATTTAAAAAATGTCAGGTCACCCTCAGAATGGACGCTCCTCCCGTAATAGACTTACGTTGGCCGCTTAACTGCCACACCACCTCCTACCGACGGGCCCCCGCTCATGGTGTAGACATTTCAGACGGCTGAGAAGGGCGGCTCTCTCCTACAGAGACAGTGCTCCAGAGACAGCGCTCATGGAGATTACATGGAATTAGGTGATGGGCAGAGGGAGAGGCTTCGTTACACAGAGATCAGACAATCTACTGAATAAACTGTGGGGCTGGCGTGTCCTGGGGAAGGGAGCAGATGTGGATTTGGACTTCTGTGCTGGCTGTGCAGCCTTCGCATCTTTGACCTTGAGTGTCCTTGCCTAAGACACATGGGGTCAGACTCCTAATTTCTGCGGATGGTGTGAGGGTTGGTGGTGCTCATTGTTGGGTCTAACCTAGTGCAGAGGGCGTAGTCGGAGCTCAAAAAATAGCAGCTATAGTTACCACGATTTCTGCTTTTAAAAATTGAATAAAATGATCAACTTGCTCTTGACAGTATTTGCCAAGTATCTTAGGACTGAAGGATTCCTGTGATCTCCTAAAAGCCGTCCTGGTTCTTCCCAGGTTTCAATCCAACCAGCCTCCGCTGAGTACTTATGACGTGAACAGACATAATGTGAGTCCCATCTCCCGGCAACATGGAGCAGTCGATGCCCCCATTATGCACAAGGAACCTCCCATCTCTTGCTCCCGTGCTGCTGTGTGGTGGAACTTGGTCCTCTGGCCTCCCTTGTCTCTACCAGGCGCCAGATGGCTCAGCAGAGCCCTGGCAGGAACATCAGAACTTGGTTGGATTTCCGCTTACCCCCTTGGTGGTGGAGGAGGAACATTGAGGACGTAGGATTAACAGCCAGTTTGAGTTTGGGGCGGAGGTTCTTGACCCTGGCTGCATATGAACATCGCTTGGGGAGTCCTTAAGACCCCCAACACCCCCAAAACAAAATCCCATTCCAACTTAATCCGAATTTCTGGAAATGGCATCAGAGTGGCAGGGAAGGTAAAGCTCCTGGTGCTTCCCATGCTCCCAGGCTTGAGAACCGTGGGTCTGGAACCTGCAGATTCCACACACCACCATCAAGGCTACATTCCTCTATCCCACTGTTTCCCGACTTGCGTGATCAGGAGAATCCCCTAAGGTGTTTGTTTGTTAAGGGACCCCTAGGCCTCTTCCTGTAGATTATAGTTCTTTCCATCTGGGGTGGCCCCTGAAACTTAGAGATTTAAAAAATAATAATAAATGTATTTATTTTTTATTTTTGGCTGCATTGGGTCTTCGTTGCTGTGCGCGGGCTTTCTCTAGTTGCGGCGAGCAGGGGCCACTCTTTGTTTCAGTGCGCGGGCTTGTCATTGCGGTGGCTTCTCTTGTTGCGGAGCATGAGCTCTAGGCACGCGGGCTTCAGTAGTTGTGGCTCGCAGGCTCTAGAGTGCAGGCTCAGTAGTTGTGGCACGCGGGTTCAGTTGCTCTGCGGCGTGTGGGATCTCCCCAGACCAGGACTCGAACCCGTGTCCCCTGCATTGGCAGGCATATTCTTAACCACTGTGCCACCAGGGACGACCCCGTCATCTGGAAGCTGGTAAAGACTCAGGGGAACGTGTTTGCCACTGACGCCATTCTGGCCACACTGACGAGCTGCACCCGCTCTGTGTATTCCTGGGACATGGCTGTCCAGAGAGTCGGGTCCAAGCTCTTCTTTGACAAGAGGGACAAAACTGTGACTTTGACCTCCTGGCGGTGAGTGAGGCAGCCAACGAGTCCCCTCAAGATGAAGGTAACTCCTTCAACTCGCCCCGCAACCTGGCCACGGAAGCAAACCTACTTCAACCACCACTTCTGCCCACAGTACTTGAGGATGGGGAAGGAAAGATACAACTTCCCCACCCCAAACCCGTTTGTGGAGGACGACATGGATAAGAATGGGGTCGCCTCTGTGGCACGCCGTTACCACAGGTGGAAGCTCGGAGTTGACACTGACCTCATCGTCCACTGTGAGCACGACGGCGTCATGACCGGCGCCGGTGGGGTTGTGTCCTTCTTCAACATCAAGACCCTCAACGAGTGGGACTCCAGGCACCCTAATGGTGTTGACTGGCGTCAGAAGCTGGATTCTCAGTGAGGGGCCGTCATTGCCACCGAGCTGAAGAACAACAGCTACAAGTTGGCCCGCTGGACCTGCTGTGCTTTGCTGGCCGGATCCGAGTACCTCAAGCTTGGTTACGCGTCCTGGTACCACGTGAAAGACTCCTCATGCCACGTCATCCTGGGCGCCCAGCAGTTCAAGCCCAGTGCGTTTGCCAGTCAGATCAACCCGAACGTGGAGAACGCCTGGCGCACGTGTGCTGCGTCATCGACACCTGCATGAAGCTGGAGGAGGGCAAGTACCTCAGCCTCAGGGACCCCAGCAAGCAGGTCGTCCGCGTCTATAGCCTGCCCGACAGCACCTTCAGCTGGGGTGAGGACGACGAGGAGGAGGAAGAAGAAGAGGAAGAAACCTAAACCAGACAGTGAGGTGGAGCTGGGGTCTGGGATTCTGCCGAGCCGGGGAGGGCCTTGGATACCTGGTGGAATGTTTGTCTAATTGCCGCTCTCTGCAGCTTGTCAGTTGGAATAAAGGATAAGTCTATTTCGTCTCTTAAAAAAAAAAAAAAAAAGAGGGCTTCCCTGGTGGCGCAGTGGTTGAGAGTCTGCCTGCCGATGCAGGGGACGCGGGTTCGTGCCCGGGTCCGCGAAGATCCCACGTGCCGCGGAGCAGCTGGGCCCGTGAGCCATGGCCGCTGAGCCTGTGCGTCCGGAGCCTGTGCTCCGCAACGGGAGAGGCCACAGCAGTGAGAGGCCCGCGTACCGCAAAAAAAAAAAAAGAGAGAGAGAAAGTTTCAGTCCCTGAAACTTGGAGATTTTAACATTCTGAACTCAGGTAATTCTCACTGTGTGAAAACTGGGAAACTCAGACTTTTGCTGAAGGCTTTGGCTCCATTTTTTTTGTTTTTTTTTGTGTGTGTGTTTTATTGGCTTTGGCTCCATTTTAACAGCAAATACTCGTGGAGGTGTTGGTGAGTTGTCGTTACTGACAGTTTACATAGTGGCTTAAGTAATAGGATCACAGATGGTCTTTCTAGAAGGATCACCTAGTCCTGTACTCTGATTGGTATGTGAGGAAACTGAGGCTTAGAGGGAGGTGATTTCTCCCAGGTCACACACCCCGTTGGCTCCGGAGGAAGCAGAGAAGCCAGACTTCTGTCTCCCCTCTGTTCTCCCTCCTCTGGGGCTGGACCCACTCTGCAAACTCGAAATCACCAGGCAGCCAGAGTGGTCAGCGTTTCCGAGCAGGCGGCCAAAATTGCTTTCCCTTTAGCAACAGATCCTTATGACAAGGTGGTCGGTGCTAAACAAGGTCCCCGGAGGAGCATAAAGCAGGGTTCCCCTCAGGGCCACCCCCGCTGGCCAAGGCTAATCCATTTTAGTGGACAGCTACCCTCTGCTCAGGCACCCAGAATCCTTCATCTTCATTGTTAACTCATTCATCGCCATAAGCAGCAGCAGCGTTGCGAATCCCCAAGGAGAAAGCCAGCCGGTAATGCAAATGCTGATGCTGGTTTGCGTGTCCTTTAATAAATGCAGTTTTCAGGCAGCCTCATGGCTAATTGTTAGCACAGGAACTTAGGGATTGTCCACCAGGCTGCCACGTGGAATGCTCACAGTTGCTCTACAAGGAAGGAAAACTCAGGATAATTTGTGCCTTCTGACGAGGAAGAATGAGGCATGGGGTGAGGGGCTGTGGGTGAGAGCGCGAGAAGTGTCTCGACTGGATCGGCAGAGTCCAAGTGTTAGAGCTGATGCTTTTAGCTTTGTAACATGGGAAAGTCACTTCCTGTCTCGGGACCTCAGTTTCCTCATTTTGAAAAACTAGTCTATTTGACGCACCTCCTAGTGGTGACTCGTAAGGATGGACCAGTCCGTGAGGTGAAAGCAGTGAGCTTTTGTCTTACGCAGAAAGGCTATACCAAGACCAGGTCCACCCATGTGCAGATTTGTAACTTGGTGCCCAGTCCAAGTTGATATTTATTGAATGTATGCTTCACAATCATTAAGCAATAGAGTTGCTTACTACTACTACTACTCATTCTTCTTATTGTTAAGCAATATTGGCAAAAGGCTGAGTCTTGTATCCAGGAAAGGTGGAGAAGGAGGCCAGCCTACCAGGTGCTGCGCTCAGACTGTCTGGCTCAGGCACTGAAAATTCAGCCCAACCCGACTTGTACTCTCTATAGGGACCTGGGAAGACTATTTAGTGGCCATCTGGGGTTTCAGGATCTCTGGGGAGGGTTCACTCTCCATTGGTCCCCTAAATCCCTTATCAAAATACCTCTCTCAGGGCTTCCCTGGTGGTGCAGTGGTTGAGAATCTGCCTGCCAATGCAGGGGACACGGGTTAGAGCCCTGGTATGGGAGGATCCCACATGCCGCAGAGCAGCTAGGCCCGTGAGCCACAACTACTGAAGCCCACGTGCCTAGAGCCCGTGCTCCGCAACAAGAGAGGCCGTGATAGTGAGAGGCCCGCGCACCGTGATGAAGAGTGGCCCCCGCTCGCCGCAACTAGAGATAGCCCTCGCACAGAAATGAAGACCCAACACAGCCAAAAATAAATTAATTAATTAATTAAAAAAATACCTCTTTCCCCAGCATGTTGATAAACAGTGTATTAACAGTGATAGTCACTGCACCTGTAGATTGTTACCAGGCACTGACTGGCCGGCTCAGCCCTTAATAAGAGCCCAGGCATTCAGTATGTGTAATTCTCTGTCCGCTTCACTTGCATGCTGTCAACGGAGGTGATCAGTTAACACGGAGTCCCTCACCACAGACACCGCATTCTTCTGTTTCACACACTTATACCTACGGTGCTCTCCCTCCCACTTCTTGGGGTGAGATTTGGGATCATCCTTGGAAACCCAACCCAGGCATCTTTTCCCCTGAAAATCTCTCAGTCTCCCCTCCCCAAGAAGCTGCTGCCTGCCCCCCCAAACTCTTGGGTACCCTAAACATCTATTCAGTACTTTCGACGTCGATGACAAGTAGCTCTGACTTACGCTGTCCTAATTGACAAGTGTGCTGCTTGTCAACAGAATGTTGCCTCGGCCAGCGCCTGCACATAGCGTGTGCAAAATGATATGTTTTTGTAGTGGATAAATGTGTGTGTGCATGTGTGTGTGTCAGTGTATTTTTTGCTCTCAATCTCTGTACATTTGTTTAATTGTTCTACCACATGGCAATTAGGTAACGTGATTTTTGCCTTTAGGGTAGCCTTTTTTCCCCGTTTTGAGGACTTTCTTTTTTTTTTTTGCATGTTGAAATCAAAGCTTCATAAGGATAAGAAATTAAACTTTTCATAAGCACAACCAGACTAACGGGTGGGTAGTACAGGGTGGCTGCTATTCCATTAACACAAAGCAGAGCCTTTTGGCTGGGTGGGCTGGGATCAGGCAGCCATCCCAGGCTCTTCCACAGTCCCTTTCTTTTTCCTTTAGTATCTATTGATAGCCATTCATATAAGTAAAGTATTCTACTTTTGAACTGGGGAAGAATGAGAAGTTTAGGTTATGGAGAAGTAAGGTAAAGGGGGGAGGAGAAGACAGAGAAGCCTCCCTGCCTTTGTTCATTGCTCTTCCCACAACAAATACTGTTACTCTTGCCTACGCCTGTTCTAAATTATATACAACGTTATGATAGCAGTTTTATTATTCACTTCTGTATCATCAGTGTCTGTAATGTGGCATGTACTTAACAAATATTAATGAAATAAAAAAGGATTTACTTTTCCCCCAGTGTTTATTTTTGCCTTGCTTAATGCCAACGTTATGTATTATGGGGGTGGGGCATAGTCGGTAGAGCACCCCCTAAGATCTCTCTAGATCTCTCCATTCAACATGGAGTTGAATGGCACTTACAGAACAGTCATTGGTTTATGGCTAATTCACGATATTTATCTAATCACAGAGTGAGCCTATCAGCAGGAGGGGCGGTCAGCGTTGCAGACAAGTGTCAAGGAGCCCCTGCCTCTACTTATGCTAATTCCACGCTCTGTCACAGTGACCTTGGCAGCCATTGACTTTGGTCACCCAGGATCCTTGATTCCAGTGGAGTGGGTGGGGCTTGACTCCCTAGCTCTGGGGCCCAAGCACAGCCGGGCATTACTTTTCCCTGGTCACTTTGTCAGACCCAAGGATGAGCACTTGATACAGTCAGAGACGACAAAATTTTGCATAGATTTCTGGAAAAGGAAATCACTGTTTATCTGCAGGACTTAATTTGAGAGCTTGCCAGATCTGAAGCTGCCGTAGCCTTCCTGTGTCTAAAGGGGAGCCCTTGTCAGAGGAAGGAACCGACCGACGTGGAGGGTGGCAGGGCTGAGAGGTGAAGAGAAGGTGACCCGGTCCTGTCCCTGGATCACGCTATTTCTGAAACTAATCTTTTGGAAGAATCAGTTACATGACACAATCACTTAAGTCATTTTGGCTCAGGATTTCTGCCATTTGCAACTGAAAGAGTCTTGGGTCATAAATCTTCTCATTATTATAGTGGCTTGCCCTGTATCTCAAGAATGTCCTGGGTAAGAAACATAAGGATTCTGTTTGCTAAAATGCAGTCTTTACTGTGACTTAATACATTGTTATTCTCCTGCAAAACAAACGTACATAAACACATACGCACACACATACGTGCACACGTGTGTGTGTGTGTGCATGTGTAGTTGGTCTCCGATGCCAGATGCACTAGAATCATTATTTTAAACTTAAATTTGCCGTACTAAGCATCGTCTATATTGGTATGAAAGCTTTTTGGACATTATTTGTGAAGCCTGAGTTCTAGTTCATAAGGTCATGTGCTTTGGCTTAAAGATGTGCATTTTCAAACTCCTCTATGCTCAAGGAATCCAGTTCATGTTTTCTTCCTTCTGAATGGTCAGCGAATAGCCATGTTGGCAGAAATATCTTCCATAAGTTCAGTCTGCTTGATACTATAACATCTGTATGAAAGATGAAAAATTACCTGAGCTTTCAAATGATGGTCTTTACGATGCCAAGGACCCAGAGGTACTATTGCACATCTGAAGCAGGATGACTGGATTTTCTCCCTTTCAACCTGACTGTTTGACACTTTAAAAATCATCCCCAAATCCCAGAAGTGAGATGGGCAGGCTCCCCCACTTCTCTTCTTGCTCCAAGAGACATTGTGGGTGGACTTTTTCCATTATTTAAATTCCTTCATGGAGTCCAACTGAGCCCAGAAACTGTCAAGCTAAAATATTGTAAGCAGAACTGGTCTCACACTTCTTTCCTCTTGTTTAATGAAAAGCTTCAGAAGTTGAAGATTTGTAACTTATTTCCCAACCTAGAAAATTCAAATATGTTCTTCGGCTTTGGATTTTCATCGTTGCTGTTGCTATTGAGCTCATGCCAAAACACTTTTAACTGATTAAGGTTGTATTGCTGGCACTTATAACATTTTCCAAAACATGTATTTGACAACTCCTGTGGCCAGGCACTGTGCTAGGTTCCTCAAAGATGAATAAGTAAAGGTCCTTGCTCTCAAAGAGCTCACCCGACTGGGGCTATTCAAAAATTAGTTCCATAGGATGTAGGATGAACTAAGTGCTTAAAAGAGGCACACGCCAAGGGTGTGGGAGCCCAGGGGAAGAGGCACAAATTCCACCTGGTAAAATCAAGAGGGGCTTCTCAAAGTTAAGTCCTAAAGGATTTCAGAGAATAGGAAAAGTAAGGAAAGTTGAAAATCTAGGGGATGCCATAAGCAAGGCTTCAGGACGTAAAAACAGATTGTGGGTAGAAGGATGAGAGGACACTACACCCAGATGATCCTAAAGTACATATCAAATAAGAGCAGCTTAGAGCAAACATTTCCCCAGTCTGGGTATATGTGAGTTTTGGGAGGTGTGGACGCAGGAGAAGGAGAAAGCATCTCTGGACCTTCCCTAAGGCTCCATCCTCGCCTCCCCACCAACCTATGACACTTGTGCACTTGCCCATAGACACTTGTGTGGTTCCCTGGATATTCCCTGTTCTTTCATGCCTTCAGGTTCTGTCCATTCCTCTGTGCCTGCAATGTCGTCTTCTTCTACTCCTTCCACCTGGTTGGTGCCCCCTTATCACTCTTACCAGGTCAAGATTGAGTTCCAGGAAACTTATTTTTCTACAAGCCATTGTATACCCCTCTTGCTCTGTATTTTCATGAATCTATTTATATTAGGATCCTTCCGGATGTAAGTGACAGAAACCTGACTCAAATTTGTATAGTCAGAAGGAGGAAAATGTTGGCTTATGTAACTAGGATAAGGAGATGATGGAGATGACTTTATGGTTTAAATGTTACAATTAGGGCGTTAATGTTCTTCCTCTCTCTCTACCTTTTAGCTCTGCTTACCCCAACTTCAGTCTCACCAGACCTTTGAGGTGGAGGCAAGTTGGCCCTTGGCAACGCTGGGTCTTCACTGTCTTTATAAGTCACAACCCTGAAGAAGAGACACCCTCTCTCTTTCAGTGTATATACACTAAATCTCATGGGGACTCGGTTGTCCCTGGTAGGCTTATACGTCCAAACTTCAGTAACCTTGGCAGTCAGGGAACAGATTTGCTTGCTTATTTTCACCCAGACCACACAGGATGGGTTTCCCACAGGAAAGAAAGCTTCTGTTCTCCAGAGAAAGGGGAAAGGCAACCTAGATGACCAAAAACAAACCAGCAAGCCAAACATTCACATTACCACCCTACCCTCAACGCTTAGCACGTGAACACAATGGTTAGTTACCGGTCTCTCCTCCACTGGGCGATAACCCTTGATGGCAGGACGGGGGCCTCTCCATCCTTGTAGTAGGGCGTTAGGTGCATTTGAGGAGGGATTTAGTAAACGATGGTTGAATGAGTGAGCTAGGCAATGAATGAGAATGAATGAATAAACACGCACATGAAATAGATGGGTCAGTTAATATCATTTCCATATTATAGTTTTATTCCAGCATTTCTAGCCTGGACAACTTTAATAGCCTTTTAATTCATCTTCATATCACCTGTCTTGGCCTCCTCTAATCCATTCTTTACACAGCAACCAAACGGATATTTTAAAAGATGCAAATATGATCATTTTATTCCCCTGCTGAAAGCCCTTCCTTTCCTTTGGGGTATTGGGCAAGCATTTTTGCAGGGCTTCTAAGGACCTTTATGATCTGGTTTTTGTCTGCTTCTCTAATTCCGTGTCTTGCTATCCTAACACTTCTAACACCAGTTGCCACCTCCCCACTGTATTCTGAGCCCTAAATGCATGTGCACTTTATATTCTAGTCACTTTGAATTACTTCTGCTTCTTCAAAAGCATTATGTTCTCCTTTGCTCTCAAGTCTTCATTCCATCCCTCAGGGTGCGCTTTCTTTCCCTGTCCTGTTCACCCAGCTAACTTCAACTCATGCCTTGGACCCCAGATTATACATCCCCTCATAAATGAGGATTTCTTGGACTTTTAACTACTGTCCCTCCTATGTGCTCCTGCAAGACGCCCTCCTCTCATAGAGATACCTATAGCCCTGCATTGTAACTGTTTATTTCCTTGTCTGTATCACTGCTAGCTATACTGTGTGCTCTGAGGACATGGGATACATGTGTTTTATTCACTGTTAATCTCCACTGTCTAGATAGGACCTAACACTGATGAATGAATGAATGGACAAATGAACGAATGCATCTATTGAGTCCCAGCTGTGTACTAGGCATTTGATATGACCCGAAGCTAGGGGTGATCATGGCACAGCCCCTGCCCCGAAGGAGTTCCCTGTCTTTATGCAAAACAGCTGCAGTTCACAGAGGTTATAAGTGGCACAGCCTGGCATTGAGCCAGTCTTGACTTCAGATTCAGGCTCTTCAGATGTCCCTCTGTTGAAACTCAGCCTGGATTCATTCAGAAAGGACAGCTTGTGCTTGGGGATGGTTGGTCTGGTTTGGATGGTGAGTGGGGCTGAGAATCTCAGGATGGAGTCAAACCCCTATGAAATGGTACTGAGGCCAAGAGCCATGCTCCAAATCATTGTTTTCCCTTCATCTGGAGTGAGGATCTGTTGATATGTCTGACTTTTGGAAGCACACCGAGATGAACACTTTATTCCTATTTGTACGGTAAAACATGGGCCTCAAAAAAAATTTAGTGAATAATGAAAACTGCTATTAAAGTTGAGCTGTTGGATTGCTGGTGGTGTTTTACGGTCAGACTTAGGTTCCTGGAGCCAATGCTGTGGTCACTGCTGGGAGGACTTGGGGGACCCAAGTTCTACTCTTGGCCTGACTGGCAGGATTTGTGAAGCGATTTTTAGGAAAGGAGGTCCCACCCTAGTCCCTGGAGAATCAGTCTTCATTGATCTAAAGCTGCTGTGGAAATCTCATATTCTCTGCTAGTGTTTGGTCTATTGTATAACCCAATTCTGTCCAATGAGACATATGAGGAAGTCTGCTAAGGGCTTAATTTCCAAATAAAAAGACAGAGCCTTAAGAGAGAAAGCATATAGCATCGCCTTACTTTTTCCTGAGAGAAATATCATTGAAAGGATGTGATATCTGGAGTTGTGGAAGTTTTCTTGAGACCCTAAGGCAATAAACGAAGAAAAAGAAAAGGTCAAGGCCTTAAGGATAGTTGACCAGGAAGATTAGGAAGAGTCTGAGTTTTTGCTAACCCAATTAAGCCCCAGAACAAAAGCTTTGGTCTTCTGGTTCCATGAGATAATTTAATGTCTTTGCTCAGAGCCAAGAGCCATTCTATGTTGGGTTTCCTGTTCCCTGCAGACAAAAGCATTCCTGAGGGATACATATGGAATCAATTAGGTCACAGCTGTTATGTTATGCTTAAATAAACAAAAATGATCTGCTGATTGGAGCAAATCAATGATCACTCCAGGCTTGTCTGGATTTGCTCGTCTGGTAAATGGGAAAAATACAATTGATCTTGAGAAATGCCAATGAGGGGTGAACAATGGTGTTAACTTTTCAGATGCTGGGGGGTGGTACTTTAAACCTCTGAGGTGGTTCTTTGATCTACCGCTGCTCAGTCTGTTTCATGTGGACCCTACTTGAAGTTGGTATTTCTGGACGACATGTCATGCAGGGAAAAGAGCAAGGCCAATGACGTGACACATGGGAGTTAGACCTGCTTAACGAGTTGTGTGGCCTTAACATAGTTATTTCAGTGTGTTCCACATAAAGTGGCTACTTAGTTTATCACATTTCCAGGGGTAATGTGTTATTCTCTGAGGTTAACTTTCTTGCCCGTGAGGAATGTTGCACAGGTAGTGATGCTGTGCTCGTGTAGCCTCATCTTCAGGAGCTGATTTTATCCTCCAATCCCCTTAACCTCTCACATCCGGTCAGCTGCAGAGCAAGGCCTTTTTTTTTTTTTTTTTTTTAAGCGGTACGCGGGCCTCTCACTGTTGTGGCCTCTCCTGTTTCGGAGCATAGGCTCCGGACGCGCAGGCTCAGCGGCCATGGCTCACGGGCCCAGCCGCTCCGCGGCAGCATGTGGGATCTTCCCGGACCGGGGCACGAACCCGTGTCCCCTGCATCAGCAGGCGGACTCTCAACCACTGCGCCACCAGGGAAGCCCAAGGCCTTAGGGGTAATGTGGATCGTGCCCTATTTCTATAGATGGGAAAATGGAAACCCAGAAGGGGAAGTGACTTGTCCAGTGTTAAGCAGAGCCATATTTTGTGTATTAATTTTTCCATGTAAAACAGGAAGAAACATTTAAGGCAAAATACCAGTGAGTGCTGATTTATTTATCATTATGAAGCTTTCCCTTGACTCTCTTCCTTGCAACTTTATTGAATAGCTATTATTTGTGGGGCACCATAATAGGTTCTGGAGATACAGAAATATAGATGGTGAGAGTTCTTCAGAGGCACCTTCGCTGGTCTGTCCCTTTGTGGATTCTGAATTTGTATCGTTTCCTTGGAATGCAAGAAAATATATTCAAGCAATATCAAACCCCTGCCTCTCCCCTCAGCAGTCAATGGATGTAGTGTCACATGAGAAACAGGTGGACGAGGCTCTCTGAAAAAAACTCACCACTGGTGACTGTTTCCTGTAGGGAATTTCAGCACACAGAGTTGGATTGGGTCCAAAGGAATACCTGTGAATTGCATGTGGTCTAACCCAGATCATGAAGGAAAGAGACCATTTCTCCCTTAGGCCACAGAGACCTGTTGAGGGCTGCTTGCTGCCCCTGGGGCCACTTCCTGCTAGGCATTTCAGGGAATGAGTGAGGGTCCTTCTTCTGGCCCCTTATGCTACAGCAGATCCCAGTGTAGGAACAGAGAAAAAAATACATCTTCAAGGAACAAAAGACATCCCAGAAGGAAGACTGTACCACCCACAGGTAAGAGCCTTCACCAAACTTTTGTTCCTCACTCCAAAGTCTCTCCTCCAGTCCCACCCTCCACATCCAGCCAGCCACGCCCACTCCCCAGGTAGCCAGATAGCATCCTTGACTTTGATCCATATCCAAACTCCTTCTCTGGCAGACGTTGGGTAAGGGGCGTTGGAACTTCCTTGGAGACCAGTGTCATTAACCATGTCGAGGAGATCACCTCTGGTCACAGAGTAACTTCGACAATCCTGCTAAATAATTTTAGATTTTTCTGTGGTTGCAGTTTTAACAGAGGATCCCTGTGGACAGTTCATTTAGTTGCATTTGCATATAGAATTTATTCAGTTGCTTTGTTCATTCGGTAATAATTTATTCAATATGACTGTGTGCCAGGCATATCCAAAAAGGGCAGCTTGTTCTTCTTTTACCCATCTTGGAGCATCAGTGCTCTCATGGAGACTGGCTTCTAGTGGCAGAGATACACAACAAGTAAGAAAATTACCATCTTTCATCAGGTCAAAGACATTATTGAATACTGATTGTAATTTGCATTGCCATTTTATGGGCCAGTGAGAAAGGAGTGATACCCAAGAAGTTAAGATGAGCTGTAGTTGACACTTGTGATCCCAGCTGTCACCTGATTTCTGTGCAGCTGTGGTGGGTCACACCTGTACTGGTCAGAGGCCTGCCTTCTGTGAGCACCATGGTGATTTTAGGATGCCACAAAACGCTGCTTAGCCGAGACCACAGACATACCCCTGAATTGGGGGGAGTTAATGACACGGGGGTATGGGTGTGGGCATTTAGTACCTCAAGCCCAGTCCTGTTCCTTAGGGGAACCTAAGCCAAGACTCACCATCAATTGTATAATACATCCTGATCTCAAAGATGTTAAAACCAAAAAGAATAAATAAATAAATAAATCATCTTAGAAATGCCAAAGCATGGTAAGTGTTAGTACTTGGTGCTGAGGGGTAAAATTAGCGGGGGAATTTTAGCAGGGTGTTCAGAAAAAGCCTCAGTGATACACCGCTTTCGAGAAAAGACTGGAAGGCAGCAAGACTTACGGATATCTGTGGGAGGAGCATTCCAGGGAGGGGGGCAGGACACGCAAAGGCTCTGAGGAGTGCCTGGCCTATTCCAGGAGTGGGGAGGAGACTGGTACATCTGGAATGTGGCAAAAGAAAACACAGAAAAATACAAGACGCAGTCAGACAGGAAACTGGAGGTCAGGTTTTGTAGAACTTTTGACCGTTTTGAGTTGGTCCTACTTCACCATCTTCCGAGGGTTGTCAGATGGTTCTCAGCAGAAGAGCGATCTGAACTTTCTTCCATCCTCACAGGCTGGCTCTGACTGCTGTGTTGAGAGTAGGCTGAAGAGGAAAAGAATGGAAGCAGAGAGACCAGTTAGGAGGCTGCCGCTGAGCCAGATGGGTGATGACGAGGACTCGGGCCAGAGCAGTAGCAGGGAAAGTCCTGAGAGGTGGTCAGAACACGGACATGTGTTCAGGGTAGACCTGAGTGTTTTCTCGGAGATAGCGTGTGGGAAATGAAAGAAAGGAGGGAGTCAAGGACGACGCCCTGATCACTATTTCTCTTGTATATCTGTGTCCCCGTTAAATCGGGTCACATGACCCTCTGCACACACATAGACACACGTACACACCTTCATGGGCTTCCAGAACATTCTGTAAGTCTCTGAATCACAGACTAGAGAGCTCCCTGTGTCTCAGTTTCCTTATCTGTCAAACAGAGATATTAATCACGCAGACATCATGGACTTTTTGGGAAGGTTGAAACAAATAATAGATGTGAAATCGGTAAAATGTGCTAGATATTTTTCGAGGCTGCTTCAGTAAATGTTAGCTATTATTTCTATTATTTTGTTCCCTAATTTCTATGTACGAAATTGTCTACTGTTGCCCACCTCTAGATGCCAAGTGCGGCGGAGGTGGCCTCCCAGCCGTCTGCTCCTGCTAGCTGCCCACCCACTTCTTGGCAACAACGCTGGGCAAGAGGAGGAAGAATCGGATTGGTCCCGAACCCAAGACAAACACTGGGCAGCCGTGGGCCAGGGGGCAGGTCTCCTTTGCCGCAGGGGCAGGAGCCCATGTGTTCCTCTTTCTTGTTCTTCCTCCCTCTTGTGCCCACGTGGAAAGTAAGCAGAGCTGGGCAGGGCCTGTTTCTCTGGGCCAAGGTATGGCAAAGATGCTCTCTCTTCCTGGTCCCTTGTAAATGAGGGAGAGAGGGAGGCTTCGGGCCCCTCCTGTCACCCAGCCATCTCTCTTTGGCTGTCGGCCTCAAATACCACAGTTCTGAGAAGTCGTCTGAAGGACCCCATCTGGGCACCTAGCAGAATTAACAGGGCGCCACGCTGAGCTCCCCAAACAGCTTGCCCTCCTGCACACCTCAGGGCCCCTGCCTCCCGGCCTCCATTCTCCTCCCTAGTGTCTTCCTAACAAACTCTACTCACTCTTCAGAGTCCATCCAGAAAACTTGAAATCAGCAGAAGCATTTCCTCTTTGACACACGGAAGGGGCGAGCAGGCCCTCGTTTTCAAGCACATTCGGTGTTGCACACTTGGCCGTGTTCTCCAGTCCCCACTCACTCTCTTACTTGGGCCTTTGTCTCACTCCTTTCAGTGACTGGGGTTTTTTACTCTGGAAGAGAAAAGGCAGAGGCTCCATCTGAGCTTCTGATGAGCTCAGCCACGCTTTGCTTCCTAAATGGGAAGACCACGAAGATGGGAAATGCTTAGCTGATGGGCAGGCAGCGGGACAAAGGGCAAAGGAGGGAACCTGGAAGCAAAGTGACCCTGCCTGGGGAGACGGGGTATCGCCCACAGGGATGGGGCAGCATTGGACAACACCTGCTCCTTGGTGGCCGGAAGTCTAGTGAGACATACTGAGTGGTTTACAGCTGAAAGATGCTGGCTCTGCATGGCTGGTAGTCATGTCGGGAAGCCCAGCAAAGGCTGAGTGAGTTAGCGATGGGATGTGTGGGGCGTGGGCTGAAGAGCGCACTGTTTCGTAAGCTCTGCTTTAGGTGTTCCAAGGGGCCAATTTGGATGAATAAGACTCAGCTCCTTATCCTCTCTCCAGAAGTAACTTCCCGTCTAGGAGGGGAGATCAGATGTGTGTTTTTGCAGGTTCATTCTGAATCTCTCTCTGACCTTCCCCTCACGGTGTTGTACCGGCTCTAGATGTGATGCAGCAGGACATTTCCTCCTAGTGAGGTGAGCTCTGGGACCCAGATTGACAAGAATTAGCCCTAGACTGGAGTGAAGGCTGGCGATCACTCCCCTCATGAGGGTGAAACTGTCAAAACAACTTTCAGCCCCACAGGGTTCTCATTCCCCCTAGCTTCCCTTTGCTCCCACTCATATCTATCTCTTTGCTTTTTCCCAAGTCTCTTTTTAAACATTGTATTTTATTAAAAAAATTTTTATTTTATATTGGAGCAGAGTTGTTAACGATGTTGTGTTGGTTTCAGGTGTACAGCAAAGTGATTCAGTTATGCATATACATGTATCTATTCTTTTTCTAGTTCTTTTCCCATTTAGCTTATTACAGAATATAGATCAGCGTTCCCTGAGCTATACAGTAGATCCTTGTTAGTTATCTGTTTTATATATAGCAGTGTGCACATGTCAATCCCAAACTCCTAATCTATCTTTCTCTCCTACCCAGGTAAAAGTTCGTTCTCTAAGTCTGTGAGCCTGTTTCTGTTTTGTAAATAAGTTCATTTGTATAAATTTTTTTAGACTCTGCATATAAGTGATATCATATGATATTTGTCTTCCTCTGTCTCTTTTTTTATAACATTCCATCAGCCTGGGGACAGCAGAAGTTCTGAGGGGTAAAGACCCACTTCTCTGGACCTTAGTGTCCTTACATAGGACGTAGGTTAGTGAAGGGCCTGGGATGCATACGTGTTCAGATCTCTCCCTGCCTTGACATCTTGTGAATCAAAGCCATCCTCTTCTTCTCCACGCCTCCACGTGTATTGACCTCTAAACATTTTCCATGTTCTGCCTAAAGCGGACTGGACGCAGTTGCCACACTTTTCCTCAGCAGCCCATTCTAGATTTCTGTTTATTTTCCTGCCCTGAGAAAATCAAGTTCTTCCCTGTGTTTAATTAAGATCTCTCTTGTTGTAGGCAATTTCCTCCTGAACATATTTCATAAATATAGAGAACAATAACTAAATGCCTTCTTCATATAGAGCATTTATATGCCCACTTTACAACCCTATATTTAGCCCCATTTGGGCCTCATTTCCATACATTTGCATGTTAATATTCGTACTTATGTAGATATATTCCTGGATTGAATGGGAAAGAATATCCCACACAGAAGGTTGGAAATGACAGTTTATTCAGAGAACTTGATCCTAAGATTCAGGAGAAGTTCATTGGGCAGGATTGCCAAATTAAATACCAAGCTGCTTTTTCTGTACTGTGTGAAAGTGGCCCTGAGTTATATTTTCTCATTTGTCTTCTGCCAAAAGGAGAGTAGAGGTAGAAGCCACACGTGGAAGACGTCCCCTGGCAAGACAGTGCTGACGAGTGACATACGGTCTCTAGGATGTGACAGGCATCTGGGAGGAAATGGGCCACCTGGGTGCCAGAAATGTCAGTCCCTTCCCACGTGGATGCCATTCTGAAAATGTATTGTCCCAGGCAGCCGCCACTGGCCTCTTGTGATATATGGCTTCTCTGTATGGAACTTAAACAAAAAGAAGCTAGAGAGCTCTGGTTTTAGGATATCCACAGTTCTTACAATACCTAGGAGTCAGGACCCCAAACTAGGAAAGGTAATATTTATTGACTGCCTATCATGTGCTAAGTGACATACTGGTTCTTTGTATGTTGCCTTGCTGCCTTTTAAAAATGGCCCTATTAAACAGATATGGTTGTATCCAGCTTCTAGACAAAGGTACTGAGGTTCAGAGAAGATAAGTGATCTGTCCAGGTTAAGCAGATGGCAGAACCACGTATTGAAATTAGATCTGTCCGATCTCAAAGCTTATATTTACTTCTGCCTAATAGGATCCCAGTAGTTGGGAATAAAGACTATCTTGGATGCCGTCAAGGTGAAAAGCTTTGAATAACCTCTGTGATTATTCTCCTTCCTGCCTAGTGACCCAGATCTTCATTCTGGAGGGATCTGAACCTTTAATTCTCAGCCCTTGAGAGGTCATGACTACTCCAATTGACTACTAATGGTACACAAGAGCATCAAGGGACACCGGACTGAATACTTGGCATGCAAATAAACTCTTCCCTTCCCCCATCGTGTAGCAACCCTGCAAATCAGGGTCAGTTACATTCAGAAAGTTAATATCTCCTTTCTTTTCTTGCTGGTTTATTGGCACGGGGAGCCCAGAGAGGACATGTGGTCATCATAGTTTCCGATCTAGTCCTCTCCCTTGGAACTAGGACATTAAACTGGGTTGAGCCTAAGACTGAGGGATGGGAAGCATACATTCTTCCAGGTGGGTCATTGGAAGGGATGGCACGAGGGGCCAACCCTACCCTGCAGCTTGTGGTTTCTAGACCCATTTATTCTAGCTTCGAGGATGCAGAATGTCATTGATTTAGAGTAGGCACAGTTGTTCTGGAAAGGACCAGATAGTAAATATTAGTAAGTAGCTTAGACCCTGTGGCCCTACCTTCTCTCTATCAGCTACTTATATCTGCCATTTCAGTGTGAAAGCAACCACAGACAATAGGTAAACAAATAAAATGGCGATTTCAATAAAGCTCGATACACATAACAGACATTGGGTCAAATTTGGCATGCAGACAGTGGTTTGCCGACTCCTAATTTAATGTGTAAATCAAATCCTGGAAGTCAGTAGTCAAACTCCATAACGTGTTGTCTCCAGGTGGTGTCTTAGCGCTACGCCTTTGAGCTTTTAAGCAATGATTCTTTTAGACAATTGACTTCTGGGTGATGGGACACACAGTTAGACCAGGGACACTTGTGGCCGTGGGCCCATTGTGGCTCCCGTGGTCTGAGGCAATGTTGTGTGGGATAACATGGGTCAGGCATTTTGTAAATCCTGGGAATGGTGCTGCAGGAAGCACAGTAGTTAGGAAAGGAAAACTAGTATCTGGAGTTTGCGTCAATTCCAGTAAGGACAAATCAGTGTTCCTTCAGCATAGAAAGCGTATAATGTAATCAACCTCCCATTTGGGGGCTCACCTATCTTCCCGAAGAATGATGCCATAGAGAAGATTTGCGCTGATCTCTGCTGGCATGTTGGGCACCCAACATTGTCAGTGGCTGTCATCCCAGATAGAGGAGACCTGTGTCGTTAAGTTTGTGCATAAACCCCATATGTGCCACCGTAGACAACATGTTCATGGGTCCATTGCACAAGTACTGGGGTGTCTGAAGGGAGGGGACAGGATATTCCATGCGCATGACTGTTTAGTGCCTTCTGTGTGGTAGGTGAGCTCTGAACGTTAATTGGAGGCATAAAGATCCGCCTAATTTGTAGCTCATTTTATCGATCCATTCACGTATGTTTCCCAGTCCTTCTTTTCTCTAACTTTCTAATCACATGCCTACCAAGCTCCTGATTGTTTGTCTAAGCCATTAACCACTGCCCAGGAATCAGTGTATACTCACGCCTTGCCCACTCTGGCAGGTGCCTCTCACAGCTACTGACATGTTTCTGAACAGCAGGCGTGCTGTCCACAGCAACTCCTCTTCTGCCGCCCTTATCCGTTCTGCTTCTCTTCCCAGCCTGCAAACGATTATTATTTCTCCAACAATCAGGGACATTCCCCATTTGCTGTTGACTAAGACCCAAGAATTTTAATTAAGAAATAACTATGTGAATAATAGTATTTACCCTACAGATGGGTTCTGTACGTTAAGTTAGGTAATACATGGAAAGTGCTTAGCTGAGTGCTTGACACATAGCAAGAGCTCTGTTTCCAGTATTAGTTACTAGCACCATCACTGTAGAAATTGCTGAAAATAATTATTGAAAAGGACAGGTTTTCCATTTTATAGAGATCTTTGCTAAGGCTTCGTATTAGCTAGTAGAGAACTGGATCTCTGAACAGTTACCAAAACCTTCTGGACACTGGATTGTAGAATATTCTTTTGAAGCCATTCCCCCCGTTGTGTTACCTGCTAGCATTCATTCATGTTCATATTCTGGACTGCTTTAGCTTCTCCTCTCCCCTTTGCAAATTGTTCCTCATCCTTCAAGGCCCAGGCTGAGTTTTAGTTCCTCTCTGAAAATGTCCTATCTACCCTAAGGAGGCTGAAGTCGCTTTTCTCTCTGGCCCTATCAAATCCTATCCATCACTCCCGTACATTTTATTATATTTATCTAAATTCCGTCTCCTCTAATTTGTGAACTTCATAGGCACAGGCATATGTATTAATCAAACTCAAATCCTCAAGGAATAGCAGAAGGCTTGACATAAAGTAGGTGTTCATTAAACATTTGGTGAACAGAATCGATGAATGAATTTATGATGTTAATACATGAGTTTATCTTTATGACATTCAGGCTATTATCTTTACTGTTCAAAAGTAGGCATGAGAAAGGACGTTATTATAATCTGGGATATCCCTACTCAGTCTCAATAGAGTACCGACTAAATCAAAATGATAAGCCAAGCAATTCAGGTCCAGGGTGTAATTTGACTCCAGGAAATAGAAGGGGAGAGGAGACGGTGCTATTTGTTTCTAAAATTACAGTAATTAAAACAGTATGGTACTGGCACAAAGACAGACATATAGACCAATGGAACAGAAGAGAGAGCTCAGAAGTAAATCCATGCATATATGATCAGCTGATTTGACAAGGATTCCAAGAATACACAATGGGACAGGATAGTTTCTTTAACAAATGGTGTTGGGAAAACTGGATATCCACATGCAAAACTATAAAATTGGATTCTTATACCACACAAAAATCAACTCAAAGCAGATTAAAGACCTAAATGTAAGACCTGAAACTGTAAAACTTCTAGAAAAAAGTGCAAGGGAAAAGCTTTTTGACATTGGCCTTGGAAATGTATTTAATGGATATGACACCAAAAGCACGGGCAAAAAAAGCAAAATCAGACACATGGGACTACAACTAAAAAGCTTCTGCACAGCAAGGGAAACAGTCAGCAGAGTGAAAAGGCAACCTGTGGAATGAGAGAAAATATGTGCAAACCATATATCTGATAACTGGTTAATTTCCAAAAAAAATATTAGGAACTCCTGTGATTCAATAGCAAAAAAACTAATAACCTGATTTTAAAAGGGGCTAAAGACTTGAATGGACATTTCTCCAAAGAAGATATACAGATGAGAAGATGCTTAACGTAACTAATTATCAGAGAAATACAAATGAAAATTACAATGAGATATCATCTCACACCTATGAGAGTGGCTTTTGTCAAAAAGTCAAAAGACAGGGCTTCCCTGGTGGCGCAGTGGTTGAGAGTCCGCCTGCCGATGCAGGGGACACGGGTTCGTGCCCCGGTCTGGGAAGATCCCACATGCCGCAAAGCGGCTGGGCCCGTGAGCCATGGCCACTGAGCCTGCGCGTCCAGAGCCTGTGCTCCGCAACGGAAGAGGCCACAGCAGTGAGAGGCCCGCGTACCGCAAAAAAAAAAAAAAAAAAAAAAAAAAGTCAAAAGACAACAAGTGTTGGCAAGGATGTGGAGAAATTGGAGCCCTTTTACAGTACTGGTGGAAATGCAAAATAGTGCAGCTGCTATCGAAAGCATTATAAAAGGTTCTCAAAATATTAAAAAGTAGGACTACTATGTGATCCAGCAACCCCACTTCTGGGTATTTATCTGAAAGAATTAAAATCAGGATCTCAAAGAAGTATATGTATGCCTGTGTTCACAATAGCCGAGCTATGGAAACAACCCAAACCCCAGTCCACAAATGAGCGGGTAAAGAAGAGGTGGTAAATACATACAATGGAGTGTTTTATTCAGCCTTATAAAAGAAGAAACTCTTGTCATTTGTGACAACGTGGATGAACCTGGGGGACTTGTACGAAGTGAAATAAGCCAATCACAGAAGAACAAATACTGCATGATTCTATGAGGTAGCTAAAACAGACAAATCCACAGAAGCAAAGAACAGGATGGTGGTTGGCAGGGGCCCAAGGGAGAAAGAAATGGGGAGCCGCTGTTCAACATTTATAACATTTCAGATATGCAAGAGGGGTCTAGAGATCTGGTGTGCCTGTACGTAATACTGCACATAGCATTACTTGCCCCTGAAAAATCTGATAAAAGGGTGATGTTATGTGAGGTGCTCTTACCATAACTGAAAAAAAATGAAAACATTTAAACTAAGAATAGAGAAACTGAAAGAAGAATTTTAAATCACTCATAAGTGGCCTTTGTGTACTTGAACCTGGCTGAAATCCTGGCTAATCAAGTCACTTGGAATCTGGTCTTCTCATTGAAGTTGTAAACCTTTAGCATATTCTAGAGGGAAGTGTAGAAGTTTGCCAAGCAGTGAATTATGTGTGTGTGGAAGTGGAGATGGAGGAGGGCAGGTATGGGGTACAGAATCCATGCAGAGGGGTATTTCCTTTTTTTTTTTTTTTTTTTTGCGGTACACGGGCCTCTCACTGTAGTGGCCTCTCCCGTTGCGGAGCACAGGCTCCGGAAGCACAGGCTCAGCGGCCATGGCTCACGGGCCCAGCCGCTCCACGGCATGTGGGATCTTCCCGGACCGGGGCATGAACCCGCGTCCCCTGCATCGGCAGGCGGACTCTCAACCACTGCGCCACCAGGGAAGCCCAGAGGGGTATTTCTGAGATGCCCAGAACTGCAGTATTTCAGAGGGATCTCTCAGTGGCTTTGTATAGCTGAGATTTAGGCTAAAAGGAGGGCTATGATGAGAGAGAGAGATGGATAGATAGGTAGAGAAGGGCCATATAAGAAACATCTTTTATCATTATCCTAAATAGTTTTAATTTTATGCCAAGTTTAAGCCTTGGGGACATATTCAAGGATTTTAACCACCCAGTGATATCTGGATATCAGTCGGGAGGATAAATGGGAAGAATTTGAGGATGCCAACTACTCACCCCTCCTTCACACTGGTTTCTAATGACTTAAGAAATGGAAGATGAGATACACATATCCAATGGAATATTACTCAGCCATACAAAAGAATGAAATAATGCCATTTGTAGCAACATGGACGGACCTAGAGATTGTCATACTGAGTGAAGCAAGTCAGGCAGAAAGACAAGTATCATATGATATCGCTTATGTGTGGAATCTATAAGCAGTGATACAAATAAACTTATTTACAGAACAGAAATAGAGTCACAGATGTAGAAAACAAACTTTTATGGTTATCGGGGAGAAGGAGTCAGGGAGGGATAAACTGGGAGATTGGGATTGACATATCCACACTACTATATATAGAATAGGTAACTAATAAGGACCTACTGTATAGCACAGGGAACTCTTCTCAGTACTCTGTCATGACCTATATGGAAAAGAATCTAAAGAAAGAGTGGATATATGTACATGTATAACTGATTCACTTTGCTGTACAGTAGAAGCTAACAAAACATTTAAAATCAACTATACTCCAATAAAAAGAAACGGACTTGGAGATAGGAGCGCAATATCCCTTATTGGGCGAGATGCTTCCGTTATACCCCAGTGTTCAGGGCTCTGCAACAGAACTACAATCACGAAAGCAGTTTGAACCCAAGTCAAAACGAGCCTTCCTCCTTCCTCCCCAGACTCACAGAGACAGAGGACACATGGTGAGAGCACGATCTGCCGGGAGGACAGTGGTCCAGCCCTTGGAATACAGGTCATGCTGTTGTTCACACACCCATTGTCTCGTAGAGCAGAGGGGCAGAGACAGTTACTGTCCCGGTCTGCACTGGCTTTTCAGGGCAGGGGCTCCGCTCTTAGCTCATGTGGTCCAGCGTGTGTCACGCCTCTAAGCTGCATTAAGCAGATGGGGGTCACTCCCTTTCCCACGGGAGGACAAGGAGGGTAGGTGGGGTCAGATGACCCGAGGTGCTCAAGCCAACTCTTCTCCCCCACCCCCGGGAGCGAAATGAACATCTCCTCATCTTTCTTATGGAAACTGAGCTGTGGGAAGGGGGAGAAAGAGGAAGGATGGGGGATGGATAAGAGTTCCTTCCTTACAGTGTGCCTAGAATCAGGAAGGCCAGTCAAAAGATGATGACATCAGTAGCCTGCCTAAAAAATGATGAGACCCCCCCAGTCAGGAAGTGTCACTGAATGGAGAGGAGGTTATCAGGCAGGATGGCGGCTGTATACATCCGTAAAAGCATCATGCTCAGAACCTGCTCTCCTGGATTATAATCTCATCCTGGCCATTGCTTCATCATGGGACCACGACAGCACAGGTCACCACTCAGAGCCTCGGTTTCTTCGTCAGCATCACAAGCAGGTTAGAGCTGTCAGTCTGTAAAGTCCCCTTTTACCAACACTTCAGCTTGTTGATACTTTTTCCTTAAGTCAAACGTCCCAGATTTTCTTCTGCCATCTAAAACTGCACAGCATAAAACTTAAATGACCAAGAACCTATTAAAAAATTAGTAGCTGTAACCCCAAGGCAATGAAAAGTTTAACAAGAGTGCAGCCAGAGCTGGTGTTCAAATGGGGAAGATGCACTCGCATAGAACCCTTAATTGGCAACTGGGGAAGCCGGAGTTAGGCAGCTAACAAGCTAAACAATTTTGATGACATAAAATTAACACCAGGACATAGGAAAAGCCTGTTTTATTTGCTATTTTATGTGTTATGTGACAATTTAATTAAACTCTGAAGGAATCCAAGCAGTTAATTCCCTAGAGAAATAAACCAAGAATGACATTCAGGCCTGTCTCCTAAGGAGTTAGGCAAGGGAGTACTTTTGCATTTTATAACACTGTAAATCCAACTTTTACCTCAAAGTTAATGAGTGTGATTAAGTAGCCTTGGCCTTGCCGACACTCCTTCTCCCTTCTCCTCTGGGGATTGACTTGAGGCCATTTGGGGTCTCCCTGTGGAATATGGTAAAGGGAATTCGAATCACACTTCACGGTCTGTATAATGAAGCTTTAATATATGCAGTACTGCAGGCTCACACTGGGCATTTCTGCTTTTTCCTCACAGACACGAGTGGGGATGGCAAAATATAATAATAATGATGACATTACAACTGCTACTACCAATAATAATAATAATAAGCCAGCGGAAGCAGCAACAACAGAAACACTGGCCAAGAGAGGCTAGGTTACAGTGCAGTAACAAACAGCCCTGACATCTCAGTGCTTCAAACAGCAAAGGTCTATTTCTCACTCATCCTTCTTGTCCACCCAAAGTTCTCTAGGGATTCTGACTCATGTTGCCATGTCTCTAGTACCCAGGCATATGGAACAGCCATTATGTGGATTTTTTTTTTTTTTGGCTGTGTTGGGTTTTCGTTGCTGTGCGGGCTTTCTCGAGTTGCGGTGAGCGGGGGCTACTCTTCGTTGTGGTGGGCGGGCTTCTCGCTGTGGTGGCTTCTCTTGTTGCGGAGCATGGGCTGTAGGCGCACGGGCTTCAGTAGTTGGAAGCACATGGGCTCAGTAGTTGTGGCTCGTGGGTTCTAGAGCACAGGCTCAGTAGTTGTGGCGCATGGGCTTAGTTGCCCTGCAGCATGTGGGATCTTCCCAGACCAGGGATCGAACCTGTGTCCTCTGCATTGGCAGGCAGATTCTCAACCACTGAGCCACCAGGGAAGTCCATCTGGATTGTTTTTGTTGTCAGTGGTATAAGGAAAGCAAGAATCCTGAAGGAGGTACCAACTGTAAAAGCTTCCCTCTGGAACTGACCTGTCACTTTCACTCACATTTCGTTGGCCAAAGCCAGTCATATGATCACCCCTAAGGGGAGTGCAGCGCTTCCATGTGCCTGAAAGAGGGAGGACTGGAAATATTTTGTGGGCAGCACTTCCTGTGTGCCGGTTTTTGTCCCGAGCAACATACGTATATGCATGCATATGTATGTATATATATGTATATATATATACGCATATACCTATGCATCTCATATATGTGTGACACATATACGTATATGCATACATACATATGCATATACGTATTTGTTTAAATAATCCAAATATTATAAAAAGTATATGTAGTAGAGTCAAACGATCTTGAAGTCTGTCATCTTAGTATGTGTCAGCATTATACTTTTTCAGCTGTGTGTCTTGGGCAAGAAGTGAGCTCTTAGCTTCTCCATTTCTGATTTGTGAACTGGAAGGATCAAATTACCTGTCTCACAGGGCTGGAGCAAATATATAGCGCACATGGCATTGTTTCAAAATAATCAACAAGTGTTAGTCATTTTTATCTGCAAAGAAGGTCCAACACATTATCCTATCAAAAATGAGTGGAGACTGATTAAAATGAAAATCTTTCCACTCTGGTTATAAAAGGTTTTATTTGGAATAAAGACTTTAAGGTTTGTGTATGCTCTAGTTCTACTGAAATCTGCATGTCTGTCATCTCAACTTTTAAGTTCCTTCTATGCTTAAGCCGTATTTTTCTCTGCAATTCTATAGCATTTACTTCCTGTCCCATGGGTTTTAACAGTGTACTTTTGATATTATAATAACCTAATAAAAACTCAAATCAATGTGTGGATCTCGAGTTCAATTTTAAGGCCCTGGAGAGTAACTACCAAGCCCAGGTTCATGGGGGTGGGAAGGAAACCAATATCAATGGAGTATCACCATGTGCTTAGTAAATAATGTGTTAAGCTTTATAAATATATTCTTTAATATGATCTTCACAATAACTCATCGAATTATATATTATCACTCCCTTGTTATATGAGAAAAATACTCAGGGTTCTCAATGTAATAATGACAACAACTACTATTTATTGAGCTACTATTTATCTCACAACGGAATGAGCACCTGCTATTTGTCAGACAGTGTAATAATCACACACACACACACACACACACACATACGCACAAATGTATATTGCTTAACACAGTGCCTACTTAAATGCTAAGATCTGGGTTGGGAAAGAACATGAAGGCATTTGAACAAGAGGTTAGGAGCTGGTACTAATCTCAGTACCATTTCAGGAGCAGTCTGACGTGTGAGTACCAGCAGCACAGATTGGCAGCGGTCTGCAGGATGAGGGGTAGGGAAGGGCAGACACTGCCGACAGGGAGATCATTCACGGGATTGTTGAAATAGCCCGAGTGAATGGGGATAAGCTGCAGGAAGGACTAGAGAGGTGATGATGGAAGTAGCACTGACAGTGGTGAGGCTCCATAAGAGATGCTCTGAAGTCAGTGCTGAAAGAACTAAGCAGCCTAATTGATGCCAGGGCCAAGGAGGAGAGAGGCATCTAAGGTTGGTCGGCTGTAGACTTTGGGTGCCCAGCAGGATAAGGGTGACATTTCTAGCAATTGGAAGGTTCAGAAAAAGAGCGAGTTTGGGGCGACACAAAGGATTAATTTCTAGGTGTACTGCATTTGAAGTTTAGAAAATGATCAAATAGAGCTACCAGGCAGATGTCAGGTACTCCAGAATTGGGGATTCAGGAGAGAGAACTGTCTGGACCCGAACATTTGTGTATAAACAGCAGAGGGTTTGATGTTAAAGCATGGGGCGTGGGAAAGAGTTCCCAAGGAGGGCGGGACTGTGTAGAGACAGAAGACAAGTGATGGGACAGTGGGATCTAGAGGAAGTGGCAGATAGAACAGGAGAAGCATTGTGAAAGTCGGGAGGAATGTGGGAGCTGGGCTACTTAATCCAGACTCAACTCTCCAGGCTCGGATGAGGTGCTGAAGGTCTTCTGAGTAGGAGACGGTCATGGAAGCCAAAGGAAAATCAATGACAAAGAATAAGGATGTTATCGATGACAGAGGTGCCCTGAGCTCAAGGAAGGTGCTGATCAGGAATGGTGGCAGCTACTGAGGTGCATTCTTTCTAGACGTTTGGATGTGAGGTGAAAGGGACAGAGGAGAGTCACTCAGTAAATGGGGGTGGGGGGAGGCAAAGGAGACTTACATCTTTTAAGACAAGGGAAGCCTGAGCACTTCTTAAAGCTGAGGCAGAAAGTCCTAACAAGAGAGAAAGAGAGTCCAGATACAGGTGAGAGAGAGGAATTGATACTGCAGGTGGCACAGAGAGCACTCAGACTGGCATTGAGGATGCTGGTAGGAATAACCCGACAGGCTTTGGTAACAAAGGGAGCAGAACAGAAAGATGGTGATGAGCGGAGACTCTTTATCAGGAGGGAATGGGAGTTGAAGGTCCTCAAATGTCAGAGTCTTCATCTCAGTGAAGGAAGGGTCTAGAGCTTTTGCCAAGAGGAATAGCCTTGGATTCAAATTAGGTTAACTTGACAATGACAAAATAAAGCTTTATCTATCTTTCAGTTTTATTGGGGTTAGAAGCCTGTGGTAGTGCTGAATACATAGAACCTGCATTGAACCCAGGACCAAGGCTAGCGCATGGCAATATTCAATAAATACACCGTGGATAAATGACTGCTTTTAACAATATTTGAATTTCACTTATCTTTTCTCTAATCTTCCTCTCTTTCCTGACTCCCAAGTAGATGCTAAAATGAGAAAAGACAATTATTTCTGAAACACTATTCTGCGCTACCATCTTTTATTTACGGTATCTTTTTTTTTTTTTTTTTTTTTGCGGTACATGGGACTCTCACTGTTGTGGCCTCTCCCGCTGCGGAGCGCAGGCTCAGCGGCCATGGCTCACGGGCCCAGCCGCTCCGCGGCATGTGGGGATCTTCCTGGACCGGGGCACGAACCCATGTCCCCTGCATCGGCAGGCGGACTCTCAACCACTGCGCCACCAGGGAAGCCCTATTTACGGTATCTTAGACTAGAGATGTCCCAAATTCTCAGAGTCACCTGGTGAGTCGGTGGCACACCCAAGGTCCAAACCATTACTCACATGTCTCCAAGAAGCATGTGTGTTCCTTCCAGAGGAGGGAGCACCCTGCAGTACAGAATACTATGTTGTTGGTTTTCATGATTAGTGCGCTGTCTCACATATAGTTAATGCTGATATCTGCTCTTCAACCCACTTGGAGCTCTTTTTCTCTTTTTCAGGTTTGTTCTTGTTCTCTGTCCCTATCCCCACCCCAACTCTAATTTCCTGCATTTCCAGGAACAGCTGACCATGAATTTATTACTGGTGTTAAGAATCATACGGTGTCAGCATGTGACTCTCTCTCTCGGCTTATCGAAAGAAAACAGCTTTTATTTTTAATGCCGAGGGAAGACTGGGGTGGTAAAAAGAGAAGTAGGGAAAAGGGTGGAGGGAGGAAAGAGATAAGAGTAATGGAGAGTTGTGAGGGAGGCTGGAAAGGATGGAGGGAGGAGTGAGGAGGTCGAAAAGGGCAGGGGACATTGGGCGGTGACAGGAGGAAGTGGGGAGGGAGGGAGGAGGAGAGGGGAGAAGAGGGCTGTGGACAGATGTCAAGGACAAGGGAGAAGATGAGCGAGGATTATTACTGTTTTTCAACTGGGTGAGGCAACGTCGTTCCCATCACTGTGAATTTTTGTTACTTAGGAACCCCGGCAGACCAAGACTGTGAAGACAGGAGACAGTCTGTTGGACACTTAATGATTTATAACAAGTACATGAGAATGCCATTAAAAACTAATTCATCACCGACAGGCTAAATGATTTGCAAACATCTGCTCTGCACCAGGACCCTCTTGGGATGAGAATTTCCAAGGGTTGTAAAGTTCCTCTAATGTAGATACTGCAGATGGGAGTTAAGATACAGACCCCGGCATTTAGGTCACCAGCTTTCCATCCAAAGTGATTAATTATGGTGATGCTTAAATGTTTCTTTGACCTGAAACTTTGTCTAAAGCTGGGTCCCCTCCCGAGTGAGTTGCGATTCAGACGTGGCTGTCTTCCACCCTGGCAATTCGGTTCCCGGAGATGATTAAGTTTCTTAGAAATGGTAGGTCACCTCCATTAAATCTGCTGACCTGACCCTTCTACCAGACAGCAAATCCCAATATGAATGAGCTGTCAGGCTAAATATGTTCACTTCTTCTTGCTGAAGACTTGACAGTGGATCATATTCTTCTGGAATTGCCTTGGTTTTCTTTCCATCCTTCAGGCAATCCTTCAATTTACCATTCCAGGTAATAACCTATAGATCTTGCTATCTTGCCCTACATACTCTGGGCTCACCCCTTAGTTAACCTGTAGCCATGGTAGAAAGTTTTCTATCTAGATCCACACACGGAATTATGAGAAATAGTGGGCTGTTATTGGAAGCCACTAAGCTTTGGAGTGTTCGGTTATGCAGAAATAGATAACTGCACAGATACCCAGCCATCTAGGAGCCTAGAAATCCTCCCCAGCTTCAGGCTGTGCCCCTCAGCCCCAAGTTGCCGTGTCCTTGCAATAAGCTCACTTCCCTGGAATGAGAATCTGTTTTCCTCTTATTTTGGATGGTCTCTGTGTAGCCTTCAGGGATCCGCTCAAACCTCACAGTGTCCGTGAAGCCTTCTGTAGAAAACATAGCCTGCAGATACTCTGAGGATTACCGAGAGTTGGTGGAAGACAGTGGAATTCAGTTGAGTCAGAGCAGCTCAGTAACTTGGAAATAATCACAGCCAACCTCCCTCATCTCACAGATGAAAAATCTGAGTCCCAGAGAAGCGATGTGACTTGCCCAAAGTTACATGGATCGTTTCATGGAAGTACAGAGAAGTGGTTAAATGCTCAAGTTGGAATCCTGGCTCCTTTGGAGACTATATGACTTTGAGCAAGTTACTTAAATTCCCTGTGCTTCAGTTTCTTAATTTTTAAAATGATATAAGAACAAGTAGCTTTGTTATAGGGTTGCTGTACTCTATAAGATAATATACTTAGGACGCTTAGCTCAATGCCTGGCAGATGTAAATTCTCAAAAAACATGAATTAATTATGGAATACCAGAATCTAGTCTAGGTGCTGGGAGTACAAGGGAGAATAAAACAGATAAAGTCTTTGGCTCTATGTAGGTTATATTCCATTCACCTTATCCCTAAGACTCAATTTTCACATATTTACAATGGAAATGACAACACACATCACATTTGTGTAAATTAAATGGGATAATGATTATGTAGCACTTAGCATAATCCTTGGCATGTAGCAAGAAATCCATACACAGGCACTTTATCATTCAATGTTTTTAGCATGAATACAACTATGAATGAATGAAGACTATCTGTGTTGATGAGAGAATATAATATGCATCCCTCTAATGAACAGGAGGGCTAAAGCTAGAAGTATCTTTGGAAATAAGTATAAAATAAAATGTAGACCATGGTCAAGGGTCCTCAGTCCGAGGTACCTGAGAAAGATCCCTAGAATCTTCACGTGAAAATAAGAGTCCCGATTCAGATGGCATTTAACATTATCAACTGCTTGTGCCAGAAAATGTGCTATACACGCCTCTATGTAATTTCATAAAAAACCGCGTAGCGATCCAGGCGGGTGGGTATGGTGATGGTCAGGCTTACAGATGGTCGGGAACAGAGGTAGGGGTTGAGTCAGTTCCTTTACCTGGAAGATATGAGGGTCACATTGACTTCTAGAGTAGGTCAGCTTTCACACCAGTTTTTCTGGATGAACCTCATCTGATGGATTTATCTAGGCCCTTAGCTCTCTGTATTGTATTCCGATTTCTATTAGCAACCCATCCTTTGGATTTTCTAACCCATCAAAAGGAAAAAAAAAAAATAGTGTGCTCGGTCTACCTCCCAGAATTGTTCAGAGAACCAAGCAAAAACAGTAAGGTGTTATGAAAAGGCAAATGCCCAAATGTCATGCTATTATTACTAAGTTAAGATAATGATGAACAAACACTCCCTTATAATTTTTAAAGAAATGTTGCAAGGTAATTATCGTCATGACCTTTTCTCTCTCCAAAGCGTATCTGGGACACAAATTTGAGACTTCCCAGAACCTGCCAATCAGTTGCAAGAAGTTCAATTGTCCATCAACAGTCAATAAATCCTCATATAGATTTTTCAATGTCTAAAGTGCACTCGTATATGTTTTCTTATTTGTAATTCATAACAACACATGAATGAATGGTTTTGACTGTTTCTATGAGCAGGTGAGGAAACCAGGATTGAGAGAGGTGAAGTGACTTGCCCAAGGTCACAGGCTCCTAAGGCAGGGCTCACACACCCCCCTTCCCACTCCTGGCATCACGGCCACCATCCTCACTGTGCTGCTTCTTCAGCCTCTCTTAGGCTCAAGGGGCTCAATTAGGCTAATTATTGGTAACGCCTTTTTACATGATTTCATTTGCCGTATTGTCCCAAAGCATAGATTCTGAATGCAGATAGGAAGGGCAAGGGCCTCTATTCATTTGTTCTGCCATACTTGCATTTTTTGAGAAGAAAAATTTAGAGAAAGTAAATCCGTGAACCCTTTAAGGGCATATTGATCTGAATGCATCGTGGAATTATAGGGCTTTACAAAGATGTGACCATGTTAATTGGATGATGAAGTATTTGGAGGGCTTAATCAACTGGGTTAGTAACGTTGTTGCTAAGATAATCCTTTACTTATTGGAAATTAGGAAAAGTTGGTTTGAACATCACTGTAAGAAGTGTACGCCGGATTTTCTCCTTTAGTTCCTTCCTGCCTCACCAGCCTGCTTTGTGCCCTGGGAGGCTTCAACCTCACTTCTTTGTCCTGTTCTAGCTTGAATTCAGCCGGTGGAAGCAGAGAGAGGAGATGGAAGATAGAGCTGGGTAGAGAGTTTGGGGTGTTTATACACCCTGGGCTGCAGTTGGTCTTTGAGTGTGCCTGCCCGAGGCCACAGCTCCTACCAGGGGCGCTTCCCTGTAGCTGTAGGATAACTACAGCACTCTCTAGGTCCCATAACCATTCCCCACCCTGCCCCTCAGGCCTAACCACTTTGGTCTCTACTCTCTGTCGTCATTAGACCATAGTGTTTCATCATCCTTTGCTGGTTGACCTTAACCTTGTCTATGTCTTCGTAATAGTTCTGGCATTGAACACTTCCGTTCTCCTTGTTGAGTATGACACGTACTTCCTGCTGGTCATAAGTAGTGATGGTAGATGACAGTTGTAAAATTATCTTGCCTCAATCATGTGTACTCTGACCTAGGAGAGGAAAGTCTCTTCCCCTCCAGCACACCGGTGAAGGTGAATAGGCATTGGGGGTCCTTGGGGGTGCATGACAAGGAGTAGAGCTTGATGTGGTCATTGGATGTGTCCGTAATGGACAGAGGGATCCACATGAGACAAAGCTTCCAGCAACAGTGCTCAGTGAAAAAGACAGCAGGAAGAATGTCCGCGAGGACTTTTGTGCCCAAGTTGCTCAAATCTGTCAGTCACTGTCAATGGTCTTGGGACCCAGAGCTCTTCAATCTAAAAGCACCGGAGGTGAGAGAAAATTACAAACAATTCCTGAAAGTAGAGAGGCAGCCAAAAATTTGGTTAAGTAGAGATTGAAAATAGAGTAAGGGACAAAATTTATGGCTACTCCTAATTTTTAATAGTATTTTTCTCATATCCTTAGTTATATACTATGTTGTATATAAAAAATTGTTTCTATTGTGATTTTAATAAAGAATTGTATTTAAAGAGAGAAAAGATGACCACTGGTTAGCTTCTCTGGTGCCTTTGTAATGAGTCAGTGGGGTCCAAATGTATAACATTGTCCAGAATCCTCTTTCTGGTATGTTTCAGGTGAGGGTGGTCCACAGATTCTGGTGCAAAATTAGGAAGCAGGGTGACTGACCATCTCAGTTTGCTCAGGACTGAGGGTTTTCCCTGGTCATGGGATTTTCAGTGCAAAAACCTGGACAGTCCTGGGCAAACAGGGAGAGTTGGTCCTATTGGGGAGGGTGCAGGTGAAGCAGCAGCTCACACATGTCGTCCCTTACCTGCTGCCTCGCCTTGGTGGTGTAGAGCAGCATCAGGTCCTTGGGCTGCTCCACCATCCCACGTCCTCCTTCAGTGTCTCCAACGGTTGGGCCAGTTGTGCTCTGGGAAGAAAGGTATCACTTCTCTGGACACTCACAGCAGCAAGATCTGCCAGCTTGCTCTTGTGAGTTTGTGCTCACGCATTTTGCATCTGTCTGCTCACCCTGACTATCTGGTCTGTAGAACTCAAGCTCCAAAATCAGACGGCAAAACAGTAGCATTATCAGCACCTGCAATGGCATCAGTTCAGATGTCTACAATAAATTCCGTATATGTGTATTCTATATACAGAGAGAGACACACACAAGAGAGACAGAAAGACAGAGAGACAGAGGCAGACAGACAGATAGACATCCCTGAATAATATATTTCTGGGTTCTGCTATTCAGATTTAACTCTGATGGATACAATTTCATTTCTTACAGCACTCCTTAGCAAACAGGCTTATAGTTGGACCTCCACAACCATACCACAAACACCGTTTCTTACCTGTTGCCAACTGCCAGAATCACCACCTTTGGCTAAAGGCAGTCACCTAAGATGCTCACAGTAAAATTATAGCAGGTGAATCTAGGAGGGCAAAGAGAAGGGATTGTATTGAATCTGTAGATTGCTTTGGGTAGAATAGTCATTTTCACAGTACTGATTCTTCCAATCCAAGAACATGGTATATCTCTCCATCTGTTTGTACCAGCTTTAATTTCTTTCATCAGTGTCTTATAGTTTTCTGCATATAGGTCTTTTGTCTCCTTAGGTAGGTTTATTCCTAGGTATTTTATTCTCTTTGTTGCAGTGGTAAATGGGAGTGTTTCCTTATTTTCTCTTTCAGATTTTTCATCGTTAGTATATAGGAATGCAAGAGATTTCTGTGCATTAATTTTGTATCCTGCTACTTTACCAAATTCGTTGATTAGCTCTAGTAGTTTTCTGGTGGCATCTTTAGGATTCTCTATGTATAGTATCATGTCATCTGCAAACAGTGACAGTTTTACTTCTTTTCCCATTTGTATTCCTTTAATTTCTTTTTCTTCTCTGATTGCTGTGCCTAGGACTTCCAAAACTATGTTGAATAATAATGGCGAAAGTGGACAACCTTGTCTTGTTCCTGACCTTAGAGGAAATGCTTTCAGTTTTTCACCATTGAGAATGATGTTTGCTGTGGGTTTGTCATATATGGCTTTTATTATGTTGAGGTAGGTTCCCTCTGTGCCCACTTTCTGGAGAGTTTTTATCATAAATGGGTGTTGAATTTTGTCAACAGCTTTTCCTGCATCTATTGAGATGGTCCCATGGTTTTTATTCTTCAGTTTGTTAATATGGTTTATTACGTCGATTGATTTGTGTATATTGAAGAATCGTTGCATCCCTGGGATAAATCCCGCTTGATCATGGTGTTTGATCCTTTTAATGTGTTGTTGGATTCTGTTTGCTAGTATTCTGTTGAGGACTTTTGCATCTATGTTCATCATTTATATTGGTCTGGAATTTTCTTTTTTGTAGTATCTTTGTCTGGTTTTGGTATCAGGGTGATGGTGGCCTCATAGAATGAGTTTGTGAGTGTTCCTTCCTCTGCAATTCTTGGAAGAGTTTGAGAAGGGTGGGTGTTAGCTCTTCTCTAAATGTTTGAAGAATTCACCTGTGAAGCCATCTGGTCCTGGGCTTTTGTTTGTTGGAAGATTTTTAAACACAGTTTCAATTTCATTACTAGTGATTGGTCTGTTTATATTTTCTATTTCTTCCTGGTTCAGTCTTGGAAGGTTATACCTTTCTAAGAATTTGTCCATTTCTTCCAGGTTGTCCATTTTACTGGCATAGAGTTGCTTGTAGTAGTCTCTTACGATGCTTTGTATTTCTGCGGTGTCCATTGTAACTTCTCCTTTTTCATTTCTAATTTTATTGATTTGAGTCCTCTCCCTCTTTTTCTTGATGAGTCTGGCTACAGGTTTATCAATTTTGTTTATCTTCTCAAAGAACCAGCTTTTAGTTTTGTTGATCTTTTCTATTGTTTTCTTTGTTTCTATGTCATTTATTTCTGCTCTGATCTTTATGATTTCTTTCCTTCTACTAACTTTGGGTTTTGTTTATTCTTCTTTCTCTGGTTCCTTTAGGTGTAAGGTTAGATTGTTTATTTGAGGTTTTTCTTGTTTCTTGGGGTAGGACTATATTGCTATAAACTTCCCTCTTAGAACCGTTTTGCTGCATCCCGTAGGTTTTGGATCATCGTGTTTTCGTTGTCATTTGTCTCTAGGTATTTTTTGGTTTCCTCTTTGATTTCTTCTGTGATCTCCTGGTTATTTAGTAACATATTGTTTAGCCTCCATCTGTTTGTGTTTTTTACGTTTTTTCCCCTGTAATTGATTTCTAATCTCATAGCATTGTGGTCAGAAAAGATGCTTGATAAGATTTCAGCTTTCTTAAATTTACCGAGGGTTGATTTGTGACCCAAGATGTCATCTATCCTGGAGAATGTTCCATGTGCACTCGAGAAGAAGGTGTAATCTGCTGTTTTCGGATGGAATGTCCTATAAATATCAATTAAATCTATCTGGCCTATTGTGTCATTTAAAGCTTGTGTTTCCTTATTAATTCTCTGTCTGGATGATCTGTCCATTGGTGTAAGTGAAGTGTTAAAGTCCTCCACTATTATTGTGTTACTGTCAGTTTCCTCTTTTAGAACTGTTAGCATTTGCCTTATGTATTGAGGCGCTCCTATGTTGGGTGCATATATATTTACAATTGTTATATATTGTTGGATTGCTCCCTTGATCATTATGTAGTGTCCTTCCTTGTCTCTTTTAACATTCTTTATTTTAAAGTCTATTTTCTCTGATAGGAGTATTGCTACTCCAGCCTCCTTTTGATTTCCATTTGCATGGAATATCATTTTCTCTCCCCTCACTTTCAGTCTTTATGTGTCCCTAGGTCTGAAGTGTGTTTCTTGTAGACAGCATATATATGGGTCTTGTTTTTGTATCCATTCAGCAAGACTTTGTCTTTTGGTTGGAGCATTTAATCCATTCACATTTAAGGTAATTATCATTATGTATGTTCCTATTACCATTTTCTTAATTGTTTTGGGTTTTGTTTTTGCAGGTCCTTTTCTTCTCTTTTGTTTCCCACTTAGAGAAGTTCCTTTGGTGGTGCTGAATTCTTTTAGCTTCTGCTTGTCTGTAAAGGTTTTAATTTCTCTGTCGAATCTGAATGAGATCCTTGCCAGGTAGAGTAATCTTGGTTGTAGATTCTTCCCTTTCATCACTTTAAATATATCATGCCACTCCCTTCTGCCTTGTAGAGCTTCTGCTGAGAAATCAGCTGTTAACCTTATGGGAGTTCCCTGGTATGTTATTTGTCGTTTTTCCCTTGTTGCTTTTAATAATTTTTCTTTGTCTTTTATTTTTGTCAATTTGATTACTGTGTGTCTCGGCATGTTTCTCCTTGGGTTTATCTTGCCTGTAACTCTCTGCACTTCCTGGCCTTGGGTGGCTATTTTCTTTCCCATGTTAGGGAAGTTTTCGACTATAATCTCTTCAAATATTTTCTCAGCTCCTTCCTCTCTCTCTTCTCCTTCTGGGACCCTATAATATAAATGTTGGTGCATTTAATGTTGTCCCACAGGTCTCTTAGGCTGTCTTCATTTCTTTTCATTCTTTTTTCTTTATTCTGTTCCACGGCAGTGAATTCCACCATTCTGTCTTCCGGGTCACTTATCCGTTCTTCTGCCTCAGTTATTCTGCTATTGATACCTTCTAGTGTAGTTTTCATTTCAGTTATTGTATTGTTCATCTCTGTTTGTTTATTCTTTAATTCTTCCAGGTCTTTGTTAAACATTTCTTGCATCTTCTCCATCTTTGCCTCCATTCTTTTTCTGAGGTCCTGGATCATCTTCGCTATCATTTTTCTGAATTCTTTTTCGGGAAGGTTGCCTATCTCCACTTCATTCCGTTGTTTTTCTGGGCTTTTATCTTGTTCCTTCATCTGGTACATAGCCCTCTGCCTTTTCATCTTGTCTATCTGTCTGTTAATGTGGTTTTCATTCCACAGGCTGCAGGATTGTAGTTCTTCTTGCTTCTGCTCAGGTAACAATCCTGAGGTTTCTTCACCTTGATGATCCAAGTGGGTGGGACAATAAGAGCAGCGTGAGCCCCCAGGGAGCAGGGTTCCTCAATCTGATGCAGCATGAAGTGGGTCACCTTATTGTGAAACGCCTGCTTGCATCAGGAAAAGCTGATAGCCACGATCTCTTTACTGTGGAAGGAGAATTTTTGCCGGAAGCCAATGTAAAAGGAAATTTTTCCAGTCGGAGCAGATCTCAAACTCTAAATGATACTATTATTATTGATGATAATGACAATAATAATAATGACGATGATGATGCAACAGGATAAGTAATTGCCATTTGCTACCAGCATCTGGGATAAACTCTTTACCTGTATTATTTTATCCAATCCGCATAAAAGGCCTAAGGAATGTAATGTGACCATTTGGCTCTCATATGCATTTTATAGTTGGGAAACACAGGTTCAGAGAGGTTAAGTAACTTGCCTCATGTCTCAGGGACTAGTAAGTGTATTCCTGGGGTCTGAATGCAGTCTTTCTGCAGAGCTCCGTGTGTTGCCTGCTAGTCTGGTCTGGACCATACGATGATCACACTGTACGGTAGTTTCCATGTGTGTGTGTCTCATCTAGTTGGTAGGTCTTTAGAAAGCAAGGAGGGACCGTGACTGCTGATTTCTGTTTCTCCAGTCTTTCACATTGCATCTGGCACAATAATTGCAAAGGGATGTGTAGAAAGCTGGATGGCTGGCTGGCTGGAAGTGACCTGAGATCATCCTGTCCCACCTGATGTGCCCAAGGTGATGCCACTTGGCAGAGCTGGCCTGAGAAACCACATCTCTGGACTCCCAGTCCTGTGTCTTTGCTGGAGGAGGACATGACTGATGGTTGACCCATGAGCTAGACCAAGGCAATTGGAGGCTCCTTGGCCCCTCCCCTGTCCTTGGAATGTATGCTCTGCCCATCGTTCCCACACTAGGAGCTGTTCCAAGGGCACAGCCTTGAGGCAGTAAGGTTTTGTTGAGACCCTCTGGACAGTCTGTGTGACTGAACCCTGTTAAGTCCTCTCTGTAAACTTTTAAGACTGTGGCGGGTGGGTGTGGAGGTGTACTCATCTTGCAGCTCAAGACAAGCCTCATTTACAAGTTCTGTACTTACTCAACCTGCCACCTGCTCATCTGGGGCGGCTGCCTCTTTCTTCCATCTCTCCTTGCCCTCCATGTACGAGGGCCAGTTTGCGAGCCAACAGCCTTTGCCACCACAGCACAGCCTGACGTCTTTCGGCAAAGGGGGGAACACAGGGAGTTTGTATATAGCACAATATCTGAGCGTCGCAGATACCAGCAGAAAAGGGGTGAGCATGCTAGCACTTTCCCCCTTCAGGTTCATAACTTATGGCCCCAAACAGCTTTCTGTTCTTACACATGATGCAAAAATATATGCTGACTTGGATAGTTAACCCACTGCTTTTAGCTACGGGCTGTGTAAACATATCCAAAGAAAAAAACATGCTGGGATTTTCCACTTTCCCTCATTGTCGTGCCTTCCTTTTACTGAAACTTGGGAATCAAATTATCTGCTTTTTCTATCAAACAACGAAACGTTTACCCAGTTAATCCCCGACCTGAATTTTGTTGTTCTGAGCCCGAATCCATGTCATTATGCGTCATTCAAATCCTGAAAAAGCAATAGAAGTGGAGACTGAAGTGTATTTCAGCCTCCATTGAGCAACATGATGATTCTAAATGTATTGGATATAGAATAATGTACTAATTTTGCTTACTCTTCAGTTTTCCCTCACAAACAGAGAAAAATCATAGTGCCTCAGGGGAACTGAGCCCTGCAGTCCCTGCACTTGAAACATGTAGTGGGTTTCAGCAATGATTCTCAGCCTGGCGGGTGAGAGCACTGCATCTCTTTTGTGTTCTATCTTTTGCTTAATCGTTCTGATCCATAGACTCCTGCCAGTCCAGTGCCCTTCATGGGCTTGCTCTAACCCCTGCTAGATAGGATGAACCGCTCAGAATTAATATGAGGTAAAAAGGAATGAATGAATATACATCTGAATATCTTTGTTTTCAATGTGGAAAATGTATGTGTCTTTGGTGTATTTATGCCAGTCAGTGGTCAGATAAAGACTAAATCCAGGGATCGCAGTACACTCTCCCCTGTCCCAAACCCTTCTCCAGCCTTTATTGGTCTCGTAGAAGTTCTCCGACCTGGAGACCAAGTCTGTTCTCCACTCCTGATACTGTCTCCACCCACTGTAAACATGGAGTTTCTCTTCACTCACATTGGCTTTGGCCTGGGCTGTGGTCCCCAGATTCTCCATTTCTTCTTCTTCCTGATATTTTCAAAGCTAGGATAAGAGTCTCCTTTTGTTTAAAGGTTCTGTCTAATGATGCAAATGAGTAAAGAGACAAGATCAATAGGAAAGAACCAAAGGCATGCTTCCCTACCTCTCCAGGAGTGGAGATGACAAAGGTCCTCAGATCTCCCAGGATACTCACCATCGTGGTCCCTACACGTACATTCTAGGAATGTAGTTCCTAGAATTTCCACTGATAATTTCCTCTCTTATTCTAGGATGGGTCTTCACAAGCCTCCTTCCTTCTCTAGGCCGTGGTGAACTTTTTTACCATGAACTCCACTCAGAAGTTTAAATGATAGCTATTTTCTATGTGTCAGGCTATTTTGGACATAATTTCATATGTTCTTTACAAAATCTTGGAAGCCTGATAAAATCAGCCTTGCTTTAAAGGCAATCAATTATAACTGATATATTCCTTTTAACTAAAGTTTTCATTTTTTTTCCTCATGAGCCAGCATTTGTTGGGTAGAAGAAAAAAAAATGGTTGTACAATTCTGTGAGCAAACCGAGTCCGAGGCTAATGCAGAGAAACATTTTAACAGCTTCTTTAGCCCAGATAATGCTCAGGCTTACAGAGGACACACATCCCTTGCTTCCAATTTAAAGAAGATTTTGTTGTAGGAAGGGGTGTGTGGCTGATGTGACCTTGTGGTTGTTCAGGAAAGGGGTTCATGAACGTCTTCTGGTCTTTGCAGCCCGTGGTAGACAGAACAGCCCCTGACTTGTCTTTGCTCCAACCCCCAAATCCTGTGAATGTGTTACTTTACACGGCAAATGAGACCTTGCTGATGTAGTAAAGGTTATGGGCCTTTCGATCAGGAGAGATCCTGGGTTATCAGTCTCATCACATGAGCCCTTAAAAGCAGAGGACTTTCTCTGGCTGCAGTAGAAGAGATATAGCAGAAGGAGAGGTCAGAGAAATTCAAAGTGTGAGCAGGACGCGACCCACTGTTGTCAGAGGGGGTCACAGGGAGAGCACGTGGAGCGCTGTGGGCTACCTCTAGGAGCAAAACCTGGCTCTGCTGACACTCAGCAAGGCAGTGGGGGTGAGGAATTGAATGTGGCCAATGACCTGAATGCGGTCAGAAGGAGGTTGACCACCAGAGCCTCTAGGAAAGAAGACAACCCCGCTGACATCTTGGTTTTGACCTTGTGACCACCTAAACAGAGGAGCCTGCTGAGCCACCCTGTCTCCAGGCCTCTGACCTTAAGAGCTATGAAATCATCAGTGGGTATGTTTTAGGCGCTGACCCTATGGTAATTTGTTCCAGCGGCACTGGAACTTTAGTACAGAGCCCCAGAGTTGGACAGTCTTTCCTACAGTCTGGGGGCTACGCTGTTATGCTTGGCCCCATGTGGCCTTTTGAAAGGAGGTCTTGGTACCCACCGCGGGAGCCCATGATCATGATGACTCTTCTCCTGTACGTGCTGGCAATTCTAAACCTCCCCAAAGATACCAGAAGCCTCTGGCTCAGTAGGTAGGAAATAACTTCAAGAAAATACCAAAGAGAAGAAAGTCCCTTCATGTTTCAGAAAATTATCACCCCACTACCCAGCTAATTGCCACGTGTACATTAGGTGTCATGAAAAACGTGATAGCGGGAGCATTGAGAAAGGACATGTGTGTGGGTTCATGCACTGGCTTGTGTATTTGTGCTGGCAAGGCAGGGCATGCTGAGATGTCAAGAATTCACTTCTAAGATGAAACTTGAGAGAGGGCATCTGAGGCAGAGAATTTGGGGCAGAAGGAATGGTGTGAGCAAAGGCCTGGAGGTGAGAGCACAGGTGTGGTTGAGGACTGGACATAGTGGGATGGCGGGAGCAGAGCTGCCTGAGAGCTTCTGGACTTTATCAGAAGCCCATGACACCAGCTAAGTGTCTTGTGGCCAGAGAAGAGTGATCAGACATATGCTTTTTTTTTTTTGCAGTACACGGGCCTCTCACTGTTGTGGCCTCTCCCGTTGCGGAGCACAGGCTCCGGACGCGCAGGCTTAGCGGCCATGGCTCATGGGCCCAGCCACTCCGCGGCATGTGGGATCTTCCCGGACCGGGGCACGAACCCGTGTCCCCTGCATCGGCAGGCGGACCCTCAACCACTGCGCCACCAGGGAAGCCCCAGACATATGCTTTAGAACGATTGCTTCGGTGACAAAAATGGCCCGGAGGCAACAAAGAGGAGAGTGAGGGAGGACCGTCATCTTTAGAGGATTGTTGTATCTTGTTTAAAGAAAGAGAGTTTGTCTCAAAAGGGGGTTATTATGCCTGGGAAAGTTCCGATTACTGTTACCATCGCCTGGCACTCAGGCCCCATCTTCCTGCAAGAGAAGAGATCGCTTTAGCTAAAGCTGAGGTCAAAACTTGAGTAGCGGAAGGTGCTTATTTGTTTCCCTTTCTTCACAGTAAAGATAGTGTCACAACAGAAGAGAAAATAGACCTCCAATCACCCTCCATCTCATCACCCTAAAATGATGATTTTCATTCTTGCAGGTTCATTTCTTGGCTTGTCCAAATGCCTATATAATTTTACACTATTGCAATCAGACTGCATACAATTTTCCATCTCACTCTGGAAACTCAACGTGGTAATTTTTTCATGTGTCTGTAGCATCTTTATAAGAACATTTCCTAATGCCTACCTAGCATGCCACTGACTTTAGTGAACTCTTCTCTTTCTGTTAGACATTATGTTCCTCCAAGAATTCTTGCACTTATATGTAACAACTCCAGCACATAGCTTGTCTTATCGCCAGTGGGGGCAGGGAGGCATTTCCTAGGATAGATTTCTTCCAATGTTATTGATGATTAGGAATGTGTTTTTTTGTTTTTTCATTTTTTTAAAATTTATTCATTTATTTTTGGCTGCGTTGGGTCTTCGCTGCTGCGTGCAGGCTTTCTCTCTAGTTGCGGCGAGCGGGGGCTACTGTTGTGGTGCGCGGGCTTCTCATTGCAGTGGCTTCTCTTGTTGTGGCTCTCGGGCTCTAGAGCACAGGTTCAGTAGTTGTGGCACGTGGGCTCAGTAGTTGTGGCTCACAGGCTCTAGAGTGCAGGCTCAGTAGTTGTGGCGCACGGGCTTAGTTCCTCCGCGGCATGTGGGATCTTCCCGGACCAGGGCTTGAACCCGTGTCCCCTGCATTGGCAGGTGGATTCTTAACCACTGTGCCACCAGGGAGGCCCCCTTACCACAGGATATTGAATATAGTTCCATGTGCTGTACAGTAGGACCTTGTTATTTATCCATTCTGTGTATGATAGTTTGCATCTGCTAATCCGAAACTCCCAACCCATCTGTTCCCCCAACCTTGGCAACCACAAGTCTGTTCTCTATGTCTGTGAGTCTGTTTCTGTTTCACCGATAAGTCCATTTGTGTCATATTTTAGGTCCCACATACAAGCAATATCATATGGTATTTGTCTTTCTCTGTCTGACTTACTTCACTTAGTATGATCATCTCTGGGTCCATCCATGTTGCTACAAATGGCATTATTTCATTCTTTCTTATGGCTGAATAGTATTCCATTGTATATATGTACCACATCTTCTTTATCCATTCATCTGTTGATGGACATTTAGGTTGTGTCCATGTCTTGACTATTGTGAATAGTGCTGCTATGAACAGAGGGGTGCACATATCTTTTCGAATTATAGTTTTGTCCACATCTATGCCCAGGAGTGGGATTGCTGGATCATATGACAATTCTATTTTAGAGGAAAACTGAATTTGAAAGAGGTTAAATAACTTCTCAAATCAAGTGCTTGGAAAACACCCGAGCTTGGAGCTGAACCCTGCTTTGGCTGACTTCATAGTTTGTAATCTTTACCACCACGTTGATAAACAAAACACCCTCTCGGCATCTGTTTATCATGAGGTTCATATTTGCAGAAGAGTCAAGAGGCATGAGTAACAAAAACAACCTAAAAATTGAAGAGTACAGTCCTGAGCACCAGGTAAAACTCTTTTTGACGAGTCATAATTGCTGTTTGTTGTCCAGTCTGGATCAAGAGATGTCAGGACTACTGTTTGTTGTTTATAAATTGTACCCAGAGAGTCAGTTCCTTGGGGGGTTCATACACCTGGGCTGTAGACAGTTTCAGCAGCATCTGTGTGAAAGGGTCAAGCATCCTGGTAAGCCCCGGCAGACTGGATCCTATGGGTCAGTGCAGATGACAGGCACAAGAACATCTATTAGCACTGGGAAACTCTGCCCTCAGAGGCTGGTGGCGGGTCATGATGATGCCATGGAGGAGGATGAACATGAGCATTTTTATTTCCTTTTTTTCTTTTTGGCGGTACGTGGGCATCTCACTGTTGTGGCCTCTCCCGTTTGCGGAGCACAGGCTCCGGACGCGCAGGCTCAGCGGCCATGGCTCACGGGCCCAGCCGCTCCGCGGCATGTGGGATCCTCCCGGACTGGGGCACGAACCCGTGTCCCCTGCATCGGCAGGCGGACTCTCAACCACTGCGCCAGCAGGGAAGCCCAACGTGAACATTTTTAGCTTGGGGTGGGAAGGGTGTGAAAATAGCAAGTGCGTGTAATTACATAGTGACTGGAGTTTGCACTGGATTCAGACTTTGGAGGAAGCAAAGGGTGCTGTATAATCCATCTGCTCCTGTTTAGCTTGCCAGGAACAAAAGTATGCACAGAAGGCGAGAGAAGGGAAAACCACAGGGGCTTGGGATAAATAACCTCCTGTTGCTATGTTGCCTGATGTCATGACACTTTGAAAAAGACGAGGTTGTCGTCTTTGGAAAAGGTAATAATTTTGTGATGATGTGAACTTATGTGCTTGTTTTTCTGTCTCATGGCTCTGCGTGTGTTTAAGGCCTGTCTCCCCAGTGTGTTTGAGGGACAGAGACTTTCCTGCTCTCCTGTGCTTCAACAAAGTGACTGAGCACAAATTCCGTGCCAGCCACATCTCTGTGTGGCAGGGACCCGAGGGTAAATACAACACAGTGATAGGTGCGGTGGCTTCAGGTGCTGAGAACCGGGATGGTTAACCCTTCCTAAGGCAGGAAAGGGTGGAAGGGATAAGGTATGTTTTCAAGTAAGTGGCAGAGATAGGCCTGGAAGCTCTGTAGAGATTTGCCAGAGAGGCAAGGAGACCATAACATTTCAGAAGAAATAGCCTAGGTAAAGGCAGGGTTTGTTTGGGGGTTTTGCAAGCCTTTTGAGGTGTTAAAGGCTAGACTGTACAGTCGTGACAGTGGGAGTTTGGAAGAGGTGGGTGAGACGGAGTCAGAAAAAGGATGGGCTGAGAGACGTGGGCCATGAAGGCATCTTTAGGCAGGGGCTCTGGATTGACATCAGACAAAATAGCAAAAGGGGGTTATGGTAGTCATATTGGAATGCAGGGTGAGCCTGCGGCGGCCGAGGCTGGCGTGACGTTGCACCAGCCTGAGGTGCGCCATGTGTTCTCCCGGGGAAGTTGTCCCTGGATCACGGGACCCTGGCAGTGGCGGGCTGCACGGGCTCCCAGGAGGGGAGGTGTGGATAGCGTCCTGTGCTCGCACACAGGCTTCTTGGCGGTGGCAGCAGCAGCCTTAGCGTCTCCTGCCCGTCTCTGGGGACCGTGCTTTTACCCGTGGCTCGCGCCGGTCTCTGGAGCTCCTTTAAGCAGCTCTCTTAATCCCCTCTCCTCGCGCACCAGGAAACAAAGAGGGAAGAACAAGTCTCCTGCCTCTTCGGCAGGTCCAGACATTTTCCTGGACTCCCTCCCAGCTGGCTGTGGTGCACTAACCCCCTTCAGGCTGTGTTCTCGCAGCCAACCCCAGTGCTCTCCCTGGGATCTGACCTCCGAAGCCCGAGCCTCAGCTCCCAGCCCCTGCCCGCCCTGGTGGGTGAGCCGACGTGACTCTCGGGTTGGTGAGTGCTGGTCGGCACTGATCCTCTGTGCGGGAATCTCTCCACGTTGCCCTCTGCACCCCTGTTGCTGCGCTCTCCTCTGTGGCTCCGAAGCTCCGCCCCCGGCCACCCCCTGTTTCCGCCAGTGAAGGGGCTTCCTAGTGTGTGGAAACCTTTCCTCCTTCATGGCTCCCTCCCAGAGGTGCAGGTCCAGTCCCTATTCTTTTGTCTCTGTTTTTTCTTTTGCCCTACCCAGGTATGTGGAGAGTTTCTTGCCTTTTGGGAAGTCTGAGGTTTTCTGCCAGCATTCAGAAGGTGTTCTGTAGGAGTTGTTCCACATGTAGATGTACTTTTGATATATTTGTGGGGAGGAAGGTGATGTTCACATCTTACTACTCCACCATCTTATGGGGAAAAACTGAAACCATTTCCTCTAACATCAGGAACAAGACAAGGTTGCCCACTCTCACTGCTATTATTCAACATAGTTTTGGAAGTTTTAGCCACAGGAATCAGAGAAGAAAAAGAAATAGAAGGAATACAAATCAGAAAAGAAGAAGTAAAACTGTCACTGTTTGCAGGTGACATGATACTATACATAGAGGATCCTAAAGATGCTACCAGAAAACTACTAGAGCTAATCAATGAGTTTGGTAAAGTTGCAGGATACAGAATTAATGCACAGAAATCGCTTGCATTCCTATACACTAATGACCAAAAATCTGAAAGAGAAATTAAGGAAAGAATCCCATTTGCCACTGCAACAAAAAGAATAAAATACCTAGGAATAAACCTTCCTAAGGAGACAAAAGACCTGTATGCAGAAAATTATAAGACATCGATGAAAGAAATTAAAGCTGGTACAAACAGATGGAGAGATATACCATGTTCCTGGATTGGAAGAATCAACATTGTGAAAATGACTATACTACCCAAAGCAATATACAGATCCAATGCAATCCCTATCAAGCTACCAATGGCATTTTTCACAGAACTAGGGCAAAAAATTTCACAATTTGTATGGAAGCACAAAAGACCCCTAATAGCCAAAGCAATCTTGAGAAAGAAAAACAGAACTGGAGGCTCCCTGACTTCAGACTATATTACAAAGCTACAGTCATCAAGACAGTGTGGTACTGGCACAAAAACAGAAATATAGATCAATGGAACAGGATAGAAAGCCCAGAGATAAACTCACACACATATGGTCACCTTATCTTTGACAAAGGAGGCAAGAATATACAATGGAGAAAAGACAGCCTCTTCAATAAGTGGTGCTGGGAAAACTGGACAGCTACATGTAAAAGAATGAAGCTAGAACACTCCCTAACACCATACACAAACATAAACTCAAAGTGGATTAAAGACCTAAATGTAAGGCCAGACACTATAAAACTCTTAGAGGAAAACATAGGCAGAACAGTCTTTGACATAAATCACAGCAAGATCTTTTCTGACCCACCTCCTAGAGAAATGGAAATAAAAACAAAAATAAACAAATGGGATCTAATGAAACTTAAAAGCTTTTGCACAGCAAGGGAAACCATAAACAAGACCAAAAGACAACCCTCAGAATGGGAGAAAATATTTGCAAATGAAGCAACTGACAAATGATTAATCTCCAAAATATACAAGCAGCTCATGCAGCTCAATATCAAAAAAACAAACAGCCCAATCCAAAAATGGGCAGAGGACCTAAATAGACATTTCTCCAAAGAAGATATACTGATTACCAACAAACACATGAAAGGATGCTCAATGTCATTAATCATTAGAGAAATGCAAATCAAAACTACAATGAGATGTCACCTCACACCAGTCAGAATGGCCATCATCAAAAAATCTACAAACAATAAATGCTGGAGAGGATTTGGAGAAAAGGGAACCCTCTTGTACTGTTGGTGGGAATGTAAATTGATACAGCCACTATGGAGAACTGTATGGAAGTTCCTTAAAAAACTAAAAATGGAACTACCATACGACCCGGCCATCCCACTACTGAGCATATACCCTGAGAAAACCATAATTCAAAAAGAGTCATGTACCACAATGTTCACTGCAGCCTTATTTACAATAGCCAGGACATGGAAGCAACCTAAGTGTCCATCGACAGATGGATAAAGAAGATGTGGCCACATGTACACAATGGAATATTACTCAGCCATAAAAAGGAACGAAATTGAGTTATTTGTAGTGAGGTGGATGGACCTAGAGTCTGTCATACAGAGTGAAGTAAGTCAGAAAGAGAAAAACAAATACCGTATGCTAACACATATATATGGAATCTAAAAAAAAAAAAAAAAAAAGGTTCTGATGAACCTAAGGGCAGGACAGGAATAAAGACACAGACATACAGAATGGACTTGAGGTCACAGGGAAGGGGAAGGGTAAACTGGGTCGAAGTGAGAAAGTAGCATGGACATATATACACTACCAACTCTAAAATAGTTAGCTAGTGGGAAGCAGCCGCATAGCACAGGGAGATCAGCTCGGTGCTTTTTGACCACCTAAAAGTGTGGGGATAGGGAGGGTGGTAGGGAGATGCAAGAGGGAGGGGATATGGGAATATGTGTATATGTATAGCTGATTCACTTTGTTATACAGCAGAAACTAACACACCATTGTAAAGCAATTATACTCCAATAAGGATGTTAAAAAAAAGGGGGGGGTTCTGTATCCCAAGTCGCCCTGGATTTCCCTTTTCTCGCCTTCTCTCTATACTTGGAAGCGATTTGACCCTACAGTGCCAACCACCCAGCTTCTGACCTAGAATGATGACTGAGGAGGAGCGTGTATTGGGAAATCAGGGGGAAGCCCAGTGGGGCCATCCACTAGCCATTTTTGTTATGTTAGGCAAAGTATTTCATCTCTCTGAGTGTTCTAGTCTTCTTATCTTTAAAACAAGAACATCAGTGTTTATCTTACAGGGTTGTTCTAACAGATAAGAAAAAAAATCCGATGGTGTAAAAGCGTTTATATGACCCATTCCTGGCATATAAATATTACTTTCTTCCCCAGGCATTCAGTTGTTGCCTAGTCAATTCAGAATGAATATGATTTCATGAAACAGAGATAAACAAATGAAAGATTATCGTGATCATTCACAAGCGAAAGAATGTGGAGAAAATTGTTATCATGGAAGAGGAATAGTTCCTACAGAACGGAAAGGATGGAAGGGCATTCAAGGCAGAGGAGTGGGGGGAAGGAGACAGAAAGAAATGAGAGACACAGGATTCATGGCAGGAAATGTGGATTCCAAACAAGGAAGGGCTTTAGCTGGACTCTAGGCTCAAAGACCTAGTTAATAGAGACACGATCAGTAAGTGCCCTTTGTGATATGACCTCCCTGGACACTGGGGAGAAAGTCACAACCTCTGTCACCCTCTGTCACTGGTTTCTGTGTTCATTCTTTTCCTCCGTCCCCCAGAGTCAGGGAGCAATGATTCTTTCTAAGCTGGCTCCTGAACATGCAGTTAATTCAGATCTATTGAGTTTACAGGGATTACCTTGCTTCCTTTATAGTAAATAAAGCTGTAAACAGCTGGTGAAATTGATTAATGGCTCCGGGCGAGCGGCAGCATTTAATCGATGGCAAAAGCTGTTTGTTGGGTACAATCTGGAAGAGAGGGGAGCTTGGAGCAAGGACCACAGCCTTGGGGCAGGACAGGTGAGCCCCAAGGAGGGAGGAGCTGCAGGCTTGGTAGGGCGGGAGCTTCCTTCAGCAAAAGAAGGGTCGCTAGATTGTATTTATTCAATCTAGACGATGGCCTCATTGCATTTTCTTTTTACATTTGTCTGGCGGGGGATAATTGAATTATTATTTTTTAAAACTCTGTAATTACATAGAAAACATGAAGAGAATTTCAAATAGAGAAAATTAAAAAAAAACCACCTCTCATCCAAAATAAATCAAAGTAATTTCATTTTATGTCCATATCTTGTCACACATGTGTCATGTTTACATTTTTATTTTGTTCCCCTATGACCCGTTCTCCCCAGGCATTCGGAGACATTGTTTTAACATGTAAATCTGGTCATACTATGCACTGCTTACACTCTTCAGAATCTCCTTCAGAGTCTTCAGAATACTATTTCAAGTCCTTAACAGGCACAGCAAACACAGTCTTACACAGTCGGGCCCTGATCATCTCTCTGACTTTATCTCCCATCAATATCCTCCTTATTTGCTAGATGCCTGCAGACGTCCCCCCGAGTTTGCTCTCAAAGCTCAATCTCTGTCCTGCTTTATCTCATCTGGCACACTCTCACCCTATTTATCGCTTGATGATTCCAAGGCATCCTACATGTGTCAGAGAGCTTTTCCTTACTCTAATCTAAATTAGATTCTTGAGAATTCCCTGGTGGTGCAGTGGTTCAGAATCCGCCTGCCAATGCAGGGGACATAGGCTCGAGCCCTTGTCCGGGAAGATCCCACATGCTGCGGAGCAACTAAGCCTGTGCGCCACAACTACTGAGCCCATGGGCCGCAACTACACCTAGAGCCTGTGCTCTGCAACTGCAATAAGAGAGGACACCACAGTGAGAAGCCCGCGCACTGCAACGAAGAGTGGCCCCTGCTCGCCACAACTAGAGAATGCCTGCGCGCAGCAACGAAGACCCAACGCGGTCAAAAATAAATAAATAAAACAAATAAATTTTAAAAAATAAATTAGATTCCTTTAGTTAAACTATATCAGAGTACCCTGTACTTTCCTACTTTTGCTTCCCTCTGGTTATTGTAGTTTGGATGATTTTTGTGCCATATCCTTTCCCCCCTTAGATTGTAAGCTTCCCGAGGGTTGAGAACATCTATTCTAGATGGTGCATCTGCAGAAGGCCTGGATCATAGTGGAATCATTGTTGACGACTGAATTTAATTATAAAGACTCACTTTTACATTCTTCCCTTTTCGCTTAGCATCACATCATAAACATTGGACGGCCATGATGCCTTTCATTGGTTGCTTACCATTCCATCAACTAGACCTAACTTATTTTACCTATATGTAGTCGGGCAATTGAGTTTTGTCTGTGATTTCATGATCCTCAATAAGGCTTACCTTTTAACTTCCAGTGACTTGTACACTTAAAGAATTACTCCTAGGGAAAATGGGTTAAATTGAACAGAGAATTTTAATTGTTCCATAGTTGGAAACGCAATCATCAGAGTATTTGTCCTACAGCATGCTGAGAACTCCTGACTGGAGGGAGGAAAAGTGAGGTCTCACAGGCAGATTTAGGAACACAGCGTGGGGCAGGCCAGGTAGAGTAGCTCTCTCCTAAACGCAATTCGTTGGGCCAAACTCAACTTCTGACCGTATACTGAAATCCACCATAGACCATATGCAAATAAAAGGCTGTGGCTGTGTTCTCATAAAATTATTTACAAAAACAAGGCAGACAGAATTTGGCCCTCGGGCTGTAGTTTGCCAGCCTTTGTTCAAGAGCATTGAATCGATCAGACGTTATTTGTAAAATGCTCAGCGCGATGTCTGGAACATGGAGGTACCTAATACAATAATAGCTGTGATAGAGCTTGTGATGCTCGCCGTGATTGGTATCTGTCTACTGGACTTGGTTGCCTGCCATTATCCTGAGGTTTCTTGGGTTCTGACATATGTAACCACAAACACTTCCCGCCAACAGAGCTTTGCAGAGCCTAAGACTTCCCTTGGCAAAACTCGGTAACTCCCCTCTCTTTAGGTGTATTCCATGATCATGCAAGAATTCCTAGAGGCCTTTGCAAATTCCAGTGCGTTCATCGGACACATTAGTTTAAAGCGTATAATTACTTCTAATTGGATTCACGGTCAATGGGCCGCAGTGCTATTAGAGGCATAATCGATAATCACCCTGTAGAGCAGTTCTAGCTCAATACAATCTCCTGTCCAAGCCTTCTGATCGGTTGAGATTTGACCACATATTAGGTAACACCCGACAAATGAAGTCTGTGGCCTTGCACTCAGCCTGTGCCTACTGCTGTATTTTCCATCTGCTTCGGTGGAAAATTGTTGGCCGCAAGCACAAGAGGAAGCAACTCTCAGCAAGGTGTAGAAACAGGAGGGTTGATGCCCTCCCTTCTGTGTCCTTATGGCTCCAGAGGCAGAGAATAACGTGGGTGCACAAGAGAGGCAAAGGCCGTGGTTACGGTTAATTAAGTATTCAGCTCAACAGACCTTGGGAAGGCACTTTCAGGTTCATCTGGGCTAATTCTAAACCCCTGTCAGGAACATCAGGCTATCCAGGCCTTTCCTCACTCAGAAACTTGTATGTCCAGGAGGAGGGGCCCTGGCTCCGTCAGCTGCGTCACCCACGTTCCAGCGACCTTCTCACCAAAGAGCTTACGGATGTAGCTTGTTCATCTTGTCCTTGGCTATTCTAGCTTTGCGGTCCTCCTTTCTTTCTTCCAATGATCATTTTTGAGGCATTCCCCACGGACGACTGGAGCTGAAGACGCAGGAGAAAGTTGAGATTCTGTCTCTAACATTAACCAGATCTGTGGCCTGGGCGACCCACTAGCAGTCTCTGTTTGGGGGGTTAGACTAATGCCAAGGCCACTCCAGCTCTAGCCAGCTGGGTTAATGAGTGTATCTGCCCTGCCGTGTTTGAACCTTCCTTGCTCACATAAGGGGGCTTATGTCTCTCCTTCATGAACAGTCCTATCAGGATTGTCAAATGCTGTTGAGGATAATCAATGCGTAGGGCAGTGGGAGGTATAAATGGTTTTATAAGTTAATTCATTCCTTTATATAAAAAATTCTTATATAAATAACTTTAATAAGTTCAGTGCAGCCAGAAAAGTAAATTAAATGAATGATCCAGTAACGTGTTGTTTCTTAAGCTCCTCGTATAAGTGTTGTTACAGTAAATGATGGACGAGACAGACAAGGAAAGAGTGAGGCACCAAGCCTCAGACTCAGCATTGAGTTATTGCTCACATGAGCAGTACATGGTGCAGCCACCAAGACCAACTCCATCCAGTCTTAGAATGAGTTCTGATCAAAGTGGAAACCAACTTAATATTGCTGACCAAATCTCTGAACACACCAGCTCACCGTGTCATAGCTCACCTCCCATCATGAGATTGGTTCCATCCTTCTAATTTTACAGATAAGAAAACCAGAACCCAGATACATTAGGTAATTTAAGGACACGCTGCAGGAAAGCAGCAGTTGAATCCAGATTAGGCTCAGAAGGGCTGCGGTGTGAGCCTCTGTCCTGCAGTGTCTCTCTGCCATCTGGAAGCTTGACCACCTCTGTTTTGTGGGCCTGGTGGCCAACTTGCCCCATGGGAATCTTTTCCTGAAGCCCTGCCATATGGCCTGGCTTCTGTCTTGGTTACTTGAGTTTCTCTAGTCCTCCACTGGGACTGACATTTTCACTTTGGATTCATTTAGTTGTCTGGAGTCTTGAAAAATTGCCTATTGCTTGCTGGTCATGGTTCTGTGTCCCAGATTCTGTTCCTTGTACCACCAAGCTCTGCATGAGGTCAGCTCCAGAGAGACTGGTCAACCAGAATTGATGGGTTTGGGAAGGAGCCCAGCTCCTCCGTGCTTGTTTCTCTACCTGCCTACTGAGTTGCATTCACCCTCTCAGGGCCACCTGTAGTTTGGCCTGAGTCCCATGTGCCTCACTGGACACTCTATCCTGGACTGCTGTTCACCCAACTTTGAGGCCATCTCTAAGAACATCTTAGTAGGACAGAAAACAGTTTTGAAGTTACTTCCTAGCTGAGGGATCTTGAGCAGACCACTTACCTCCCCTGAGGCTAATTGCGCATCACTGAAGGGGGCATGATACAGGTACCTCCCTCACAGGGGATGGTGAGGATGAGAAGTGAGGGATGTGGTGATGGCTTAGTTAGCGGTGATTTTGTTATTGTGGCTTTAGTTGTTGTTAATTGCTCTTTCTTGGGGTTCACGCTGCTGTGGTTGTGGCCATGACCTTGTTTTGCCCCTTTGCTGTGAAGTCAGCCTCACTCTCACGCTTCCAAAGCTCCCCAGTTTACACAGACACAAGGAAACAAGTCTGGCAGGCACATAAGTTAATTAAGAAAATGAACCAAATCAAAGGAGGCAGAGGCAGTTAGGAAGAGAAAAAGCCAGAGAATTAGGTTCAAAGTGTAGTTGTTAATTACTTGCTCTGGATTTATAATGCCAAGAGGGTCCATCAGCTAGAATACAGAATGAAGGAAGGAAATAAATTAAAAGAGAAACTCCGCCTTGTGTTGATACTCTGTAATAGGCCAGAGTCCTTGCGAGTAATTAATAGCAAGCTAGGAAGCGGATTTCCTCAGCAATTGAAGGAGTCTTTGAGTCTTTGTAGGAACGTTTTTAAGGATAGAAGCGGAGATCATGGAGGAAACTGAGAGCTGTGTCACAGGAATGAATCACTGTTACTAATTCCTGAGGGAAGTCACACTCTAAAGTAGGGGTTCCTTGACTTGCAGGGTGATTGTGGACTTGGGGGCAGCAGAGGACTGAGAAGACGAACTGAGTGGCTATCATAAGACCAGAGGTGGAATCTGAGTTCTGACATTTGCTCTGTGCCTTTGGACAGCCTCCCAACCTCTCTGAGCCTCACAGTTTTACTCTGTAGTTGAAGGACAATACAGACCCATCTAAATCTCAGGGCTCTTGTGACCGTCAAGTGGGAGAAAGGATTGTGTGAATTTTTAAGAGCCTGGAGATCTGAGCAACCATGATGATGATGACGGTGATTATGGCGGTGATGGTTTGACAAGGATTCAGGATCATGTGAGGTTGAAGTTGACTCCTAGATGTTTTTTTTTTTTTGCGGTACGCGGGCCTCTCACTGTCGTGGCCTGTCTCATTGCGGAGCACAGGCTCCGGACGCGCAGGCTCAGCGGCCATGGCTCACGGGCCCAGCCACTCCGCAGCATGTGGGATCTTCCCGGACCGGGGCACGAACCCCTATCCCTTGCATTGGCAGGCGGACTCTCAACCACTGCGCCACCAGGGAAGCCCTGGATGTTTTAACCTAAAGCCATTTTAACCTGAATGTCTTCCCTCTCGCTCCCAGATGCCTTTCTTGGGCAGTTTGTTGTAGGACATCTGTAATCACCGATGACATGTTTTCTTTCTTTTCATTGCATTGCCATTGTGTTTTCTATCCATTCACCAATATCTTGTTGCATTGTTTACTATAATCCACCCTACTTTCTCTTGGGTGAGTGTCGGGGAATTAGGTGAATAGATCTATCATGTGTTGTGCTGTATGCAATGCCAGGAGCTGTATGTTCCTCATGTTACTACATCCTTTTAGAAAAACCCTGAGATATATTTTGTTAATCCAGTTCTATTGAGAGAAGGGAGGCATGTCCAGTGTGATACAAATATTAAATAACAGAGTCCAGAGTTAAGGCTAGATCTGTTTAATTCTTTTCGATAAATAAACTCACTCAGTGTGTTTAACCTTGTTTGTTCAGCTAAGCTATGTTTTAAGCTTTGCATAGGAAAGTAATTATGGCTGCTGTAAAAAGATCCTCAGGATGGGCTTCCCTGGTGGCGCAGTGGTTGAGAGTCTGCCTGCCGATGCAGGGGACACGGGTTCGTGCCCCGGTCCGGGAAGATCCCACATGCCGCGGAGCGGCTGGGTCCGTGAGCCATGGCCGCTGAGCCTGCGCGTCCAGAGCCTGTGCTCCGCAACGGGAGAGGCCACAACAGTGAGGGGCCCGCGTACTGCAAAGAAAAAAGATCCTCAGGAAAAACAAGCTTTAGTCTAAGCTAAAGGTATATTCGTTGTAGTGAAGGGTTAACCCCCATCCCCAAATTAGCCACCAGTGCTAGTAGGAAGCTTCCAGGTTAATTGAAGAACACATTACTCTGATAGAGGCTGGTGGTGTATTTTATACTTGCACTGTCTCCACCACCCTACTGGTCACCAAGAGCAAGGGTGCTGTTTTCAGAGTTAGCAGTCATGTTTGAGTTGTGCTGTCTGTGAAAAGCAATGGTGGCTTTTGGAAGCAAACTTCATCTGGGTGTGATTTGTAGAGACACAGTGGACACCTCCCTCTGATAAAGGTACCACGCAGCTTCCAATGCCAACCGTACAAGCCTCTTGGGAAATTCAGGACTTAAATGTGAGTTTTCAATTTCTGAAAACACAGATGAGAAAAAGCAACACTCTCCAGAGAGGAAAGAATAGAAAGATTTTTAAACATAGTGATTGATAACAAAGGCTGAAAATAGTGTTTCCCCAAGCACGCAGACATTCTGTGGACAGATTAATAGGTGTTGCATATGATGGGAGTTCTGTATGCGTGTAGATGTGATCAAATTTGTATTTAAATAATATTACAGACTTTGGGTACTACAGGAATGACAGTACTCCTAAATCTCTTGATCACCCTTCATCCCCCCCACCACCCCCATCCCCATAACATCCCTCTGCGCCATCTCTGCTCTAGTCGTCACAAGAGGTCATTGAGATGCTCTGGAACAGAGCTCAGCAGGTTCTGCAGCCGTGTCCTCCCAAGCTCTTCTCAGAGGTGAGAGTTAGCTGTCCCACTTGTTATTTTAAATAAAACATGATTCAGAAAAGAAAATACCGTATTTATGTGTCTGGGTTATGTGTTTTCCACCCCTTTTATCTAGGCGTTTCTATAGTCAGCCTTAGAAACCTTACCCTATAAGCTTTAGTTTATGGAGGGACGCGCAAAAAACACATATCCCCTGGACATGCTGGACACGTACTTTAATTTTCTTTCTGAGAACATTCACTAAACAACTACTGTGTACCAGATCTCTGATAGGGACTGTGATTTGAAAACAATAATATATAACTGCTAATCTCAAGGAGCTCAGAGTCTGGAGTGTGTGTGGGCAAAACAGAAACAAACAAAAACACGGTGATTATGTGCTCTGATAGTAATAAGAGTAGAGATATAGGAAGGATATACAACCTACCCTAGGTGAGGGTATTCTAGAAATGAGAAACTACCTTCACTGGTAAATTGAAAAAACAAAAACCAAACAAAATATGAAATAGTTTTGAAGAAACTTCTAGATCAATGTAATTATGTTACTGATGGTCTGTGTGAAACTGTGAGGTCTTCCAGATGGAGTTCTGAAGATTCTGTGCTAGCCTTCAAGCCTCCCTGGCTTCCGTCTCCAATTTAGGTTTTGCATCTTAGGGCACATAATTAAATTACTCTTATGTGTAGGTAACTGAGTCTGTTGAAATAAACCAAAAGCAAGCATTTATTGATTTTTCTATAAAATATAAGTATTTTAATTGCTGCATAAGTTGTTAATAATCTATAAGCATTAGTCTTGTTTAAGCAACAAGCCAAGGAAGAGTAAGATTTAGAAGACCGGTGCATCTGAGTAGAATACATTTCCCTCTTCCCTAAACATCACTGCCATCAATCACTGTTTGATATTATTATAGGCTTATTGCTAAAGTCTTAGCTGATTTCAGCCTGTCCATTTTCCTAATGATGAAATTCTGAGCTGTGCCTACACTGAGGATTTCCAGAGCTGACTTTTTCTATAAAAACTAAATTAGTGCAGTGCACAATGGAATATTACTCAGCCATAAGAAGAATGCCATTCTGCCATTTGCAACAACGTGGATGGACCTGGAGGGTAGTATGCTTAGCGAAATAAGTCAGACAGAGAAAGACAGATACTCTATGTTATCACTTATATGTGGAATCAAAAAAAAAAAAGAAGAATGAATGTAACAAAACAGAAACAAACTCACAGATACAGAGAACAAACTAGTGGTTACCAGTGGGGAGAGGGAAGTGGGGGCAAGGGAAGGGTAAGGGATTAAGAGATACAAACTACTAGGTAAAAAAATAAATAAGCTTGGGCTTCCCTGGTATCGCAGTGGTTGAGAGTCCGCCTGCCGATGCAGGGGACACGGGTTCGTGCCCCGGTCTGGGAAGATCCCCACATGCCGCGGAGCGGCTGGGCCCGTGAGCCACGGCAGCTGGGCATGCACGTCCGGAGCCTGTGCTCCGCAGCGGTGAGAGGCCCGTGTACCACCAAAACAATAATAAATAAGTAAGCTACGATGATACATTGTACAGCACAGGAAGATAGAGCCATTATTTCATAATAATTTTAAATGTAGTATAATCTATAAAAATCTCAAATCACTATGTTGTACACCTGAAACTAACATAGTATTGTAAATCAACTATATCTCATTAAAAAAAACTAAATAAGTGCAGAGGCATTTGAATTGAAGATGGTGCTCTGTTGTTTACATAGAAACGTGAATGAATCCCACTTAGAGGAACATAAAAGAAAATGTTTTTCCCATATTTTGTTTCCCACCCAGAAAGTGATTCTCGGGGGAGGGGAGGGGCTGTTTCAGTGATATTGGGGAAGAATAATGACTTGTGCTAAAATAAGGGTATTATAGATGGGATATATAGCCCTCCTGGGAGTGAACATTCTACAGCATAGCAGACATAGCACATTTACAGTGCCTGGTATATCGTAGGTGCTCAGTAATCATTCTAAATGAGTGAAGATGGATTGAATTTATAGTTTTGTGGTGATTACAGCTGAGTGTATAGCAACGCTGTTATTTATCAGAGACATTCTCGGAGATTAACTCGTTTGCTTCTTTGGTGTTTTGCAGTTTTGGAAAGTGTCGGGGAGAGCCAGGTGCTTCCTTTTCCAGGCATTTCAGTGGGAATCATTTTAATAATTCCTGTGAACACGTTCAGGAATAGATCATAGCTGTGCTCAGACCTCCTTTCCTTCTTGCCAGCTTTAATTACCTAACTGGTGCTACAAGGAAGCCAGCCTCCTCCTTCCCCTCTCACCATGGCACGGCTTGATTCCCTGGCTGGGGATCCCAAATATCTTTTCATCCACACCGGTGGCTCTCTGACTCTTTCCAACTCCAGACTCCGAGGCTGGACCCTGAACACTTTTGCTCTGGGTTGCACTGCATGTCACCTCTCAGCCCTTTCCAGACCTTTCTCATTCATTCTCTGTCTTTTAGGGTTTCTGTCTAGTCCTAAGACCTGATATCTGAGACCGTGGAGCCACTTCTGAATTCAGTGGATTGTTCCATTGATGCCCCCCGATGTTCACACTTCTCTGTGTCCACGCCCTGGGGTATTTCTTACCACCCTGCCACTGAGCTTGGCCATGCAACTTTTCAGCCAGTGGAATAACAGCAAATACGACGGCTCCCAGGTTAGAATCTGCCTTTGGACGACTCACCTTCCTATGTCCACATCTCTGAGTCACCCACTCTGATCAGCTGATTTTGCCCCAGCCCTCACTTTTGCACCATCCTGAGTAACTGTTTGGACCCGTGTTTCCCAACTTCACCTGGTCTGGCCCATCCAGCGGTTGCCCTGGCCGTGGTTCAGCCTTCATCAGACACTGCAGACAAGTCCTAATAGCAGAGCCCCTGCCCTGTGCGACGGGGAGTGCTTCTGGGAAAGAATCCATAGACCGGTTAGGGAGAAATAGCTTGAGAGGCAGAGATGCCTCGACTCTCAGAACACCGAGAGGGTGGCCCAGTGACGAGCAGGTTAAGAGATCAAGAGCAGAAACAGGTGTTGGGGGAGGCGCGTGAACTATGCACCACAGGTCTTGGGGTGAGAACAGCCAGCCTGCTGTTGAATCCAGCCCCGAACACTGATGGACTCACAGATCCAGAAAGGGCAGGCTTGGGAGAGGTGTGACCGTCACTGGAGACAGACCGCGGCATCCAGGATCACCAGACGTTAAGACCTCTTGCATAGTCAAGCAGCATACGTTGGGTCAAACCCTCACAAGTCCTGAAATTTTGTAGCACAGGGGAAGCAAGTTTTCCCAGCGTCAAACGCCAACTACTGAGTTAATGCTGCTTCATGTTAATTAAACATATGAATGTAGTTCAACTGTAAGGGAATCTGTATAGCTTCTCAGATATTCCTCAAAAGGGCTGAGAGAGGAGAAACTGCCAACTCAGAAAATGTTCACGAAGGTAATTACGTAACGGCAGGAATCCAGGCAAGATGTACAGACACGGGTGTGTCATGAGCAACTTAAAAAAAAAATCTGCATTCATCGCATTCCATTTTATTTAGCTTCACCCCCATATTTGTGGGTGACACACGGACAAACACCAATCAAATTTTTGGAGTAAATGGATTTACATTTGAGTATCAGCAATGCCATTTAGCAGCGTGCGGCATTGAGGCAGCTACTTCAGCATTTGAAGCTCTGTTTTCTCAGCAAGTGAGAAGAAAAGTTATCTCATAGAGTGAGCCTGAGGAGTGAAGTAGATTCAAAAACAAAAACATTAAAAAGCAGCAAGTACAGGGTCTGGTACAGTCGGAGAGCCAGCTATAATGTGTTACCTGTATTATCCTGAGCATTTTAAAACAGCTGGTCATTTCCCCATAATTTGCAGAAGATCATAAAAGGAAAGCAGAATTCTGACCTACCTGCCAGCTGTGAACCACGCCTCACCCCAGATGTCTATTTGTATGACCACCGTATGGGTTCTTTCTTTCTCATTTCTCTGGAGAATGAGAACCAATATAATCAAATATCCTCATCTGTGAGAGAGCTGAGTGAAGGCAGCTCCGAGATGAATGGCTGAAGAGCATGAAGAATAAGGATGTTAACATGTACATACATGAGGAATGCTTTAAAATCGCTTTCAGAACAAAGGAGAGAGAGAGAAAAAAAAATTGTACAACACGCTGACTCTTTTGTAGCAGAATCATACCGGGGTTGATGCTATTCATAATGAATTATATGGTGGTGATGTGTTTATACCAAGTGTTTAAGAAACTTGCCAGATTGATGAAAAATGCATAGGTATGCAGTTTAGTCTGATGCCAGACATGAGATGGGGGAAGAAAGAACCAATTTGGAAAGAGCGGGAGATGGAAGGACCAGTAGGAGGCTTATGGGATAGTGAGGTGAGGAAGGAAAAAAGATTTTGTTATTAAGACCACACACATAACACCAGCAAGATTTTCATTTGACTCTCCCTGATCGTGTATTCCTAAGATCATGATAAGCTCTAAGTTTCGAGATGGATCCAGGGACATACTGAAAGCGGCACCATATGAATGGGAAAGAGCACAAGGTTTGAACCTGTGCTGTCCTGATTCCAATTCCAACTCGGTCAGTGTCCGGTGTCAGGACTCGGGGGGGTTACTTGCCTCCCCTGACCCCAGTTTCCTTGTCTTTGTAATATTGGCCCTAATTATATTAGTGAAACCAAATGAAAGTTGAGTCAGAATTCTCAAAACAAGCTTGGGCTAGAAGCTTAAACAGCAGAAGTAAAATCCAGACAGAAGCCTTTAAGGACCCAGGAATCCATAGAGAATTTCGAGGTCAAATCCAACCAAGGGTTGACCTGGAAGGCAGACACAGAAACTCCGAAAAGCGTGGGAAAGGACTTGTGTTTAATTCAGACTTGCATGTTACAACACGACTACCTCTTGTGCTCTCTTTCAGAGCTTATGTATGTGTGTATACAGTGAAAAACCAAGACATGCACTTAGCTAGCTCTTTGAACTGTACAAAATAGTGAACAAAACATTCTTTCTGACCCTGTCTTATCCCAGACTCCTGTGTCACACCCAAATCAATCACTATTAGCAATTGCTCACATACTTTTCCAGAGATTTAAAATCATATACAAGAAGAGACACATGGAGATGTAGGTGAGATGTAGATACAGATGTATGTGTAGATAGACGTATAGGTGCAGGTACAGGTGCAGATGTCGGTGTAGCTGTAAATATAGATGAGATAGATGCATGTGTAGCTATAAATGCAGTTCAGATATAGTTGCAGATGTAAATGTAGTTATAGATGTAGGTGATCAAAAGATGTATGTGTAGTCGTGGGTATAGATGTGTTGGGAGATACAGGTGTAAGTGGGAGATACAGGTGTCGATGTAGATATAATTGTATCTGTAGATATAGGTGCACCTGTAGATGAGATGTAACTATAAGTATAGATGTAGCTGTAGGTTTAAGTGTGCATATAGGTGTAGCCATAGCTGTAGGTGTAGGTTTAAGTGTAGCTATTTCACCATACCCCCCTCTTCTGCATGCAGTGGGTAGTATACTGTCCTCACTTTTCCACACCTTTCTCTCTCACTTTGATCTTGGAGTTGGTTCCGAAGCACTCCAAAGAGATGGAATTATACTTTGTAAGTACTCAAAGTTCTCCACTGTGTACATGAACTCTCACTAATTTTTCTCAGTCCCCTACTGCAGAACATTTCAGTTACATCTATTTTTGCTTTTATAAACAAGGTCACAATATTTTTTTTGTACTTGTATTTTTGGAGTATGTGTCTGTTAACAAATTCAATGAAGTAAAATGTTTGTGTCCAAAAGCGCTTTTAAAAGCATTTAAAACTTTTATAGATATTACCAAAATATAAGGCCGCAAGTCCCAGGTAAATGACTGAATTAGCTTGGAAAGCACAGTACTCCAACTCTGGCACCTGACAGTAGTCACTGCAAATAAGTCTAGATCACCTCTTTTGTGTCAAGCTTTATCAACGAGTTAATGCTTAATTACCAGAGAGCCATCTGACCACAATCATCATTGAGCTATATATTATTTCTGTGTCTTTAAAGAGTACTCCGTTATTCTCAGTCCTTTAATATATTAGCTCTGTCTACATCACATTTTAGAGATTTATAATTGAAAAATAATGTTAGTGTAATCTCAAATGCAACTCTCTTTGAAAAGTACAAATATTAAATAATGGAAGTGTTATTTATATGTGATAAACCTTGACAGAAATAACCACCTAGGTAAATATACATTTTTCACTAATTCTTAAAATATGTCAGTGATACGGGGATTGAATACGGGTCTTATACAAAATAAAACTCCTTTCTAAATATTATTGTGGATCCAAATGCCTTTCACTATTAGGGTATAGCTTGTGGATTTTAGGCTGAAATAAATATAAAATAAAGCAGTAGAAAACTCTTTAGGGAATGATGTAACCTCTCTCCTTTGATCAGAGGAAGCTAGGACAGCCGTGAAGTGTGCCTGACTTGTTTGAATTCATGCTGTGTAACTGCAGGTCTCCCTGGTTGAATGCCTGTTTACATTGTAAGAAAATGTGTTTTTGAAAATGTGTTTTTATATTTAAATTTTTTTTTAATTTTTAAAATTTAAAAAAAATTTATTTAATTTTATTTATTTTTGGATGCATTGGGTCTTCATTGCTGTGTGCAGGCTTTCTCTAGTTGCAGTGAACGGGGGCTGCTCCTCTTGTGGCGCGTGGGCCTTCTCACTGCAGCGGCTTCTCTTGTTGCGGAGCATGAGCTCTAGGCGGGTGGGCTTCAGTAGTTGCAGCACGCGGGCTCAGTAGTTGTGGCTCGCGGGCTCTAGAGCGCAGGCTCAGTAGTTGCGGCACACGGGCTTAGTTGCTCTGCGGCATGTGGGATCTTCCCGGACCAGGGCTCGAACCCGTGTCCCCTGCATTGGCAGGTGGATTCTTAACCACTGCGCCACCAGGGAAGCCCGAAAATGTGTTTTTAAATTTATCTCTCACTTTGAGATGTTCATTGTGAGAGAGGAGATGGCTCCAGAACGCAGTGGTTCTCCAAGTGTGGTCCCACAGGTAGCAGCATCACCAACATCAGCATCGCCCGGGAACTTGTTGGAGATGCAGATTCTCAGTCCCTGCTCCAGACATGATGAATCTGAAGTTCTGGGGTGGGGTCCAGCAATCTGTGGTTTCAGCAGACCTCCAGGTCGTTGTCATCGTATTAAAGTTTAAGAGTCAATGCTCTAAAGCCTCCACAGGAAGATTGGGGCAGAGGTTGGTCTCTTGCCTCCAAACTCAGAGCTCCTCAAAGCCCTTGGAGATGCTGAGAGTGATCAGGGGTGGGTATTCACACCTAGGGAGTCACTTCTGCCTTACCTGCTGTCACATCTTACGCTGACTGTGTTCCTCATCCATGGACCACTCTTAGATTTTCTCTCTTCCATCCTCCAAATTTGAGAAGATGAAGCAGTAAAAAAAAATATGCCCATACTGCAAGTATATACCATGATTATGTATATTTTATTCAATCAGAAGTATCTGCTTTTTCATTCTATTATTAAAAAGGGCATTTTATCCCCTACACATTTTTATGCGGGCGGTTTGGTGTTGGCCAAACGTTAAAAATGACTCCCTAGCAACAGTGGCAACTTTCTAGCTGTATTTACAGATTGCCTTTGACATAAATGTTCCCAGACACTGTATGTTAATGCTCTAAAATATAAATTCAAACAAGGTATTTGGACATCCATTAGAGCCGGTTTATCCACAAAAGCGAATGGCACAAAAACAGATGACAACGGGGGGATTTCTTCAGCTCACTTGGACATACCAGGCAGAAGAGGGCTGTGAAACAGAGATACTTCTGCCTCAGACAGGAATACCTTATATACTTCCTGACATAGGAATTCGGAGGTGGAGAAAAGGGAATAGAATCACGCACAGCTGGTCATGCCATTTCTTTGCACGAGCTCCTCAATGGCTGCCGTAGCATGTAAAATGCAAGCCCCTCTCCTGACATACGAGGTTCTCCGGTGTCTCAGTGACGCTTTTCTCTCTGTCCTAAAGCACTTCCACACCCGCCTTTCTGAGTTGTCTGTCAGTTACTGGAGAGACACCTACTCTCATGCTGTCCTCTTTGGAATTGCCTTCTTGCCTTGTCAGGGGAATGAATTATATCACTCACCCTGTGACATGAGATAAGGGATCCCCCGGCTTTCCCCAAACTAGCCAGCTTAGCCAAGCCCAGTTGTCCCACCAGCAGCCTGACATGCCCCCTGCCAAACTGAAATAGGTTCTTTTATTGTTTGTTTCTCTCTAATTTTTTAACTTTCTTGGTTGCACCAAATGGCATGTGGGATTTTACTTCCCCGACCAGGGATAGAACCCATGGCCCTTGCATTGGAAGCATGGAGTCTTAACCACTGGACCGCCCAGGAAGTCCCTGTTTCTCTCTAATTTAATATGAAAGCTTTTGGAAGAAGGTCATGTCTTGATTATCCTTGAGTTCCCAGAACCTCCGGCGGACGTATGACGTAGCAAGAGCCCAAAAACGTGTTTGTTGTATCTAGAAGTAGTTTCTTGAGTATGGGATGTGGAAAATACAATCAGAAGTCAGAGCTAATACTTTATTGCTACTCTCACGATGATTTCTCCAGCTGTTTCACTGCTGAGGTCCTACACCACACCATCAATAGAATGGGGATTAGGGCCAAAAAGTTATTCAACCAGAAAAAACACATTTTTTTTCTCATTAATGGATCCAATCCATTTGGAAGCTCGTTAGAGAGCGAAATTGGGAGACGTGATACCCAATGCAGAAAGCTCAGTTTGTTGGGTTAGTTCACTGAGGATTTCATGGAGGAGTGGGGAACCATATGAGGGGCCGGAGGCCAGCAAGGAATTGTCCGGGAGCCAATTCACGAAAGAGCCCTGGGATCAACGGGACTGGGGAAGCATTTTATTTTCATTCCATTCAAGTAAATTCCACAAAGGTGTGTCGAGATTTAAAGGCTTAAAATAAAGGATTGATAAGCGCGTGCACACACACACACACACACACACACACACACACACACACACACACGTTCTACACAAGTTTGTACCCATCACATCTCACTGCACCAGTGCAGAGTACCTGTGGTTTACATTAACGACACGATGAACAAATGACAAATACCTTCCCGCTATGGACATCACGTGCGTGCCTCCAAGCCCACATCCTCACCTCACGCGCGTTCACATATGCACACCCCAAATTACAAGCGTGATTTACAGACACACACCACACCAGCATTCCTACTTGTGTTATACACAGAACTTTCCCACATTACTCTTATCATGTGTATACACTCATATATAAAAACACAATAAATGAACATTTACATACCACAAAGTGAGAGGGACCCTCACACTTTCATCATAACCCCATATCTCACACAATTCATATTCCTTCCCTTGTTTCCCGTGTTCCATACCCCACACAGCCAGTCCCCCATCCCTCACATGCCATACAGTCTGTGCTCACCTCTCGTTCCTCAGTTGTGACACACAACACATACCCACATTTACGCTAGTGAGCACACACATACGCTTGTTCACCCACAAGGATGCTGCTGGCATGTTAGCTACATTGAAGAGAAGCCCTCTGACACTATAACAAGCAAGGTTTGAAAACAATGAAACCAGGTGTGTGAAAGAGCCACACCTGTCTGACTGAAGCTTTGCTGCCACTAGAAGCTCCTAGAAACACAAAGAGAACCTAATGCAGTAGGCATCTTTGTTGCCATCAGAATTGTCACTGCCCCTTTGTCGTGTATTCTAACTCACTGAACATGTTCAAACACGTTGTTACGTTCAATCTTTGTCACGCGTATTCAGGAGGGAACACTGAGCGTCTGAGGAAGGAGGTGACTTGTAATGTGACCCCATCCAGAGGGGCCAGAGTCAGGGGCAAAGGTGACTACCTGCTTCCTTGTTCCAAAGACCAGTGATTGTCAACTGGGGAAGAAAGGCCATCTGCGCCCCTGGGAGACATTTGTCTGGGGACGTTTTTGGTTGTCAAAACTTTGAGGGTATCGCGACTGGCATTGGGGTATTAGGTGTCAGAGGTGCCCTTGAGAGCTTGTAATGCCCAGGACAGCTGCCTTCCTCAAAGAGTCGTTGGACCCCAGATGTCAATAGTGCAGAGACTGAGAAACCCTGGGCTTGACCCAGGGGGCTTCCTGATGGCTGTGTGCAGGCACCGGAAGGGAGACAGTTTGCTTTTCTCAGTGGGTCATCTGGACACACACCCTGGCTGAGGGGAAAGGCCAGGGGTATGGTAGACACAGAAATGGCTTCTCTCTGCTGACATTATTTCTACATATGCCCTCCAGAGCCATCCCTTTAAGAAAGGGCATCTTTATTAAAACAGAAGGGCCGAAACATTCCGAATATGGGCTGTTGTTGAGCTGAAGTATGACTGTCCTTCCTCTTAAAGTGCCACACCTTCCCTTCAGTAGCAATTACAAGAGAAACCAGGAAGAACAAATACGAGTTTCTCCTGGCGTGATGTAAATCAGCTGGACAGGCCCTTGTGGAGCTGAAACACATCCATGAGGTCTCCCATTAAATCAATTAGCCAGCAAGAGGGAGGGCAGAGGGGGCCGGCTGAGTTGCCAGCAGCCTTCCTAACAAAAGAGCCCGCCATTCTGGAGTCCAAATCCTCCCCTCATCCTTGTTTCTTTGGGCACAGAAACTCCTGGGAGTCAGGGGAAATGAATCATTTCATAGGAGAAGAAAACCAGAAGCCAGCTGTCGTTTGATTCATTAGAAAGTCTCTGAACAACAAGAGTTGTTCTCAGCCTCATACTTGAGCCCAGATCCTTCTGTGCTTTGCCGTGAAGACGGTAGGGGTCCTCCTTGTCAGAAGATAAGTAGTTTGTGTGTTTGTTTCTGGAAACAGAAATTAGTATTTGCTTCAGACCATCCCCATACTTTCCTGTGGGCCTTCTGCTGGTTGAGGAATCTCAACAGGCATGATTTAATAACACCTTAAGATCCACATAGCAGTATCCTGTTCACAGAGAGCGTCCAAGTTGATCTCACAGCAATCCAATAAGGTGGGTGACATGGTTATTATTATTCCTACTTAATAGACGATGAAATGAACTGAGGCTGTGAGATATCAAGTGACTTGACCTCAGCTACTCGAAGTGACAGACGAAGGATTAGAATGTAGAGATGTTAAGGTTTTGAGAAGAGCTAATTTCTTACATTCATAGCACGAAATCAGAGGTTCTCAGGGTTACTTGCAGACTGGAAATAGAAGAGGGCCTAAAAAGATGCTCACGCCTGGGTCCTACCCTCAGACATTCTGATAAAACCAGTGGGGTTAGAGCACGAGTATGAGGGCTTGTGGAGGCTCTCTAGATGATTCTAATGTTCAGCCAAGTGTGAGAACCGCTGAACCAGGTATTTAGTACATTGCAGGTTGGGAAAAGGGACTCTGGGCCTCCAGGGATCATTACAGTAGAACAGCCAAGACTTGAGCCCAAAGGCGTCTTACTTCAAGTTCATGTTCTTTCCATCTGCTCACGAATAATCTCCAGCACCTGTAGGGCACCCAGCGATTTGCACAGGCCTTTCATGGCCGGCATCCCTCCGATTCTCATGAGCACTATCTACGAATTAGGAGTAAGGTGAGCATTGCTTTCGTCATGTTACTGATAAGGAAGTTTCAGCATTTTTAATTTTCAGGAAGAGTTACTGACTTTAAATCCTATTCTTGCCATTCGTCGCTCATGAACTTTAAACCCCAGTCTGCTAACTACACAATGCTCTGAGATCTGGCCACGAGCACAATAAAACTACAGTCTGATCCCCGTGCGTTTGGGGAGAGGTGGGAGAAGATGCAGCTGGTTTTGTTTTTGTCGTTTTTGTTGTTGTTGCCTGGGGCCATGGGGCCGGTGATAGTTTGGTGAGGCAAATCGGGAATGTCTAGAGTCCAGGACCTCTGCCCTGTGTCCCATGCCATTGCTCTCTCCTAAAGTGACCCAACAAGAACATTGACCTAATTTGAGAAGGCAGTGGATGAAGGCATGTCTGTGGTCCACCAAAGTGAAGGGCTTCTTTTTTAAAATTTTTATTTTATATTGGAGTCTAGTTGATTAACAGTGTTGTGTTAGTTTCAGGTGTACAGCAAACTGATTCAGTTACACATATACATGTACCTATTCTTTTTCAAATTCTTTCCCCATTTAGGTTATTACAGAATATTGAGTAGAGTTCCCTGTGCTATACAGTAGGTCCTTTTTGGTTATCTATTTTAAATATAGTAGTGTGTATATGTCAATCCCAAACTCCCAATTTATCCCTCCCCTCTCACCTTTCCCCTTTGGTAACCATACGTTTTTTTCTTAGTCTGTGAGTCTGTTTCTGTTTTGTAAATAAGTTCATTTGTATCATTTTCTTAGATTCTGCATATAAGTGATATCATATGGTATCTGTCTTTCTCTGTCTGACTTACTTCACTTAGTATGATCATCTCCAGGTCTATCCATGTTGTTGAAAATGGCATTATTTCATTAGATTTTAAATGGCTGAGTAATATTCCGTTGTACATATGTACCACATCTTCTTTATCCATTCCTCTGTCGATGGACACTTAGGTTGCTTCCGTGTCTTGGCTATTGTAAACAGCGTTGCAGTGAACATTGGGTGCATGTAGAAGGTGGTGGGCTCGTAAACAGCGCTGCAGTGAACATTGGGGTGTGTGTAGAAGGTGATGGGCTTCTAAAGTAAGAAGGAGAAGCAGCCAAGCTGGTTATGCAATTTACAGTAAGAGTGACAGGTAGACCTTGAGTGATGCAGCTACCTTCTAGGTCAGAATGTCTTTGCTTTCCAGATCCAGAGGGAGCCCATGAAGGATGGAAGTCATGGGCTGGTGAAATTATGCAGTTCTGTGGACCAACACATTCTACTAGTTGACTGACTTGCTCCGCATCTTTCTTTCTTAGAAACCCAGTGTGTCTTCATTTGAGCTTGGATGGAGCTTGGGGACTTGGGATGAACATGGCGGTCATTGACTCTTTCTGAATCCTTGGACTTACCTTCCATGTTTGTATCCTCAGGACCTACAGAATTCCTGATGATATCAGGGGCTCAGTGCATGCTTCTGAGTGAATGAATTCCAGGACAGCCTGAGCACATGCTGGGCATTTTCTTTTTTTTTTTTTTTTTTTTTGTGGTACGCGGGCCTCTCACTGCCATGGCCTCTCCCGTTGCGGAACACAGGCGCCGGGCGTGCAGGCCCAGCAGCCATGGCTCACGGGCCCAGCCGCTCCGCAGCACGTGGGATCCTCCCGGACCGGGGCTCGAACCCGCGTTCCCTGCGTCGGCAGGCGAACTCTCAACCACTGCGCCACCAGGGAAGCCCTGGGCATTTTCTTAAAAAACAAAGTTGGGATAAACTTTCTATTGTTTTCTTTGATTGGCCCAAATGTAGCTGTAGCAATCAAGTACCTTGTATAGTGTGTTTTACTTTTTAAGGGACTAAGAACAGTGCCTGGGCTACTGAAGAAAAGCCATCACTGTTGTCATAGCAAAGGGACCTTGGGCAGTTGTGACACATCTGTCTTCAATTAGACAGAATTTTCCTAAGCAGGGTCATCTCAGAAAGATGGATCAAAGGGTCACTGTAGCTGCATTTCTATTTCATAAAGCTAAAGAGTGCAGAAAAGGGGCTTTTAGATTAAGCAGCAATAATTAAAATGTATGTCTGGCTGCATGCAAGCCCCAGCACCGCTGTACGTGTCACTTCATGGATATGGCATTAGGCCATGTCTACTCATTGAGTTGGAAATGATCAGAGTGATTTTTCTTTAAAAAAATATCTTATTACTTCATTGTTTATGATCCCTCAGTGATTCATAAATGATCCAGGATTCAGTTAAGGGATCTTCGAGATCTCATAGAACACCTATCTGCCTTCTCCAGTTTTAGCATCCTCTGCCCCGGGCTGCCTTCACGCAGTTCCCTGCAGGGTTAACATGCTCTTGCCTGCACAACGCTTGCACTTTCAGCTGTTCCTATGTCCTTAAAGGTGAAATAACAGCAACAAATGTTTACTAATACTTAATATGGACCGGTTCCTCTTGTAAGCTCCTAACATGCATTTATTCATTTAATCCTCACAATAACCTCACAATATGTATAATTGCACACACTTTAGAGCAGAGGAAACTGAAACAAAGGATGGATAAAGTGGCGTATTCGGGAGATGAACCTTCCAGTCCAGCCCCAGGACCCACATTTAACAAACAGACTTTGCTCCTTCTCAGAGAAGAAAGAAAAGAGCAGCTGGTTCCTGCTCTGCAGTTCACACTTTGTGATTGCATGCCATTCAGATGCAATTAACATGTTCTGGGCACAAACATATTCTCATGTATTGCTCATCCAAGATGCTGGGAGATAAGCATTATCTCCATATTTCCCACTTCTCAGATCAGGAAACCACGGCTTAAGAGAGGCTCAGTGACTTTTAAGTGCTATTTGGGCCACAGAGCTATGATTCCGGGTCTATGTGATCCTAAAAGAAGTACTTGTAAATAGTAGTTACACTAGAAATACATGACAGATTTAATTTAGTTTGTGCAGATAAATTCTATTTACTTATACTCCCAACCCTAAAATGAACATTAAACACATTTATTGAGTGCCTACTCTAGGAGAGCTTAGTAAATCACAATCTTGCCTACAAGGCAGGGAGGACGGTCACGAGGAGAGACCCTTGTAATATCAGTAGTTGACGTCACTACAGGTGTAAGCACAGGGCATAATGCGGGCATGAGGGAGAGGAGTCCAGTCTGTGGCATCAGGGATCTTCCTGAAGCGGAAGTTGAGTTTCAGAGAAACAGTTGAAGTTTCCAGGAAGTAGGACGTTTCAAGAAAAGGAATAGCATGCAGCAAAGTGATTCAGTTACACATATACGTGTATCCTTTCTTTTTCAGATTCTTTTCCCATATCGGTTATTACAGAATATCGAGTAGAGTTCCCTGTGCTATATGGCAGGTCCTTGTTGATGATCTGTTTTATATACAGTAATGTGTATCTGTTAATCCCAAACTCATCATTTATTCCTCCCCCCACCTTTCCCCTTTGGTAACCATAAGTGTTTTCTACGTCTGTGAGTCTGTTTCTGTTTTGTAAATAAGTTCACTTGTAGCATTTTTTTTTCCATTCCACCTGTGAGTGATGTCATATGATATTTGTCTTTCTCTGACTTACTTCACTTAATATGATCATCTCTAGGTCCATCCATGTTGCCACAAACGGCATTATTTCATCCTTTTTTGTGGCTGAGTAATATGAAAAAAATAAAATGGGAAAAAAAAAAGAAGAGGAAGGGCGTGAACAAGGCTCAGAAGTGAAGAACAGAATGGAGAGCCTTCTGATTAAATATGGGAGAATTAACTCACGTGCCCGCTTACAATCCCTCCCCCATACCCACTAAAACTATAGAGAAATGGATACTTCAAAAGATGTAAACCCGGGACTTCCCTGGTGGCTCAGTGGTTAAGAATCCACCTGCCAATGCAGGGGACACAGGTTCGAGTCCTGGTCTGGGAAGATCCCACATGCTGCGGAGCAACTAAGCCCGTGCGCCACAACTACTGAAGCCCTCATGCCTAGAGCCCGTGCTCTGCAACAAGAGAAGCCACCACAATGAAAAGCCTGCGCACCACAACGAAGAGTAGCCCCTGCTCGCCACAACTAGAGAAAGCATGCGTGCAGCAACGAAGGCCCAATGCAAAAAACAAAAATAAAAGCAAACAAACAAACAAAAATATGTAAACCCACATGAATAGAATATCAGGAGAGGAAACATAAATAACACTTTGTAGGTTGAAAGAAAATGGATGGGGGACAATTTTTTAGTAGAACTGACAAAATAACAGTCCTAAGCCAGAAGTTGGGAGAGCTGTGAACTCTCCAGCTGATGTAAAAGCTTCCAAAAAAAAAAAAAAAAAAAAAAAAGCTTCAGAATACACAGTGTCAGGCACCTCTGTTGAAATTTCTTTTATGAAGCTATCGAATCCCCATATTGTCTCACACCAGCTCCAATGGAAAACTGCCTCCCTGTCACCTGACAATAAAGACTGAAGGTTTATCCCCCAGGGAAGCTTATCCTCTGACCCTGGGAGAGAGGGTCCTAGGACTAGGGGCGAACCATGGGAGGACAGGAAAAGTGAGTAAATATTTGCACACAGGGGGTTGAGACCGTGGGCCTTTTCCAATCTTTAGTTCCTGAAATCGTAGCAGCCAGGACTTCAGCCTCCAGGCAGTAGATTGCAGGATTCTTTTCTGGGAAATTTGACCACTTTAGACAGAAAGACGTAAAATCAATGAGATTGGGCAAATGCCCAAGTAAGCAGCTAAAAGGGGTGGAAGTCGTTGTCTCTGAGAGGGTGAGAAAGGGAGTACGTTGGACACCTCTTTGTTACTCTTTATAATCTTCTGAGGAATAAGGTTGGAGACAGGAAGGGCAGAGAGCATCCACAGTGGTCCAGGGGAGAGATGATGAAAGTCTTGACAAGGGCAGAGGACCAGTGATGGAGAGGAAGAGGCTGACTCAGAACCACCTAGAGGAGACACTGTGAGTGACTGTCAACAACTGAGGGGCAGGAGAAAACAAGAATGATCCCCAGTGTCTCATAGGGGAGACCAAGTGTTGCTATGAGCAGAGATGGAGATCTGAAGAGACTAAAGGAAACAGTGGGGGAGTGATGAGTTAAATTTTGGACTGTTGCATTGCTTCTGGAAACAAGCATTGAATTTCCAGAGCAAGACCCAAAGCAATCTCTTTATCCTGTAGCACTGATCAAGGAAGTGCAGAGGTGACACGGACAACATCAGCCTGAGTTCTTGAGTGGAAAAAAAGCCCTGCCAACCCAAGCTGGATGTGTTGTGAATGAGATTTTACCTTCGTTGTGGCAAGTTGCAGAGCCTGGGGCGCCATGATCTCAGCCTATACTAACTGCTAACCAAAGAAAAAAATGAAATATAAACACTCCTCTCCAGACTCCTGAGATCATTGGTTTTATGATCCAATCCAAGTGTTTTCACTTCTCTGTGACTCAGTGATTTCACTTGTGAAATGGATGTACTGCTTACGTCATCACTTTGGTTTGAGGTTGCAATTAGTTACTACATAGAAAGCATTTAGAACAGTGCCTGGAGCACATCTAGTGTTTATTGCTCTTTTGGTAATAATTATTACCGTTATTAATATTATTCGTGCTGTGATATTATGATAGGAACAAATGTAAGGCCATCTTAAGCAGAGTATAGTGGAAACCATTCAGTGTAGAGGGGAGACCACTGAGCTTTCAGGTAGGTGAACCAGACTCTGGTCCAGTTCTATGACTGGCTTTGGGGGGAATAGTAATCCCAGGCTGGGCAAGAAGCCAACCTCTCCCCTCATCTGAAAGTGAGGCGTTCGTCCTGACGACTTTTGCAAGATCCCAGTGAATATTTCCCTGTGGCCAGCGTGGGATGCTGTCGAAGGGCTAGATGAGAGGAGCAGGTGGAGGGTACCTGTCACCATGCGCCATTCTAGGCTGGGATGGTGGGTGGGGAGATGTGCCTCACTCGAGACAGAGTGTGGTGTAGGTGCCCCATCCGTGTTTGGGGACAAAAGGCCGGAGGCTCTGTATTCATGCTAAGGTGTCGCTTTTTTTGTGTTGCTCTGAACTGCTTTGGTTCTAGACACCCTCTCTCCCAGTTCTTTTCAATCATACACAAAGGTGAGGGCACAGAGAGAGAGCACAGTGAGAGAGGGATTTGTAACTTCTTAAAATTCGATTGTCTGTCCCTTTAAATATTTTTCTTTTATTTAAAAAAGAGATGAGGCTAGTGATGTTTGACATCAGATGTTCCCTGTATGATCTGGGGGCCTTTCCAGGCCGCAGTGAACGATTGTGAGCAACAAAGGAGGCAATTACGGCCCTCGCCGTGTCACATGCATTTACGCTGTGATTTATCAGTGTCGGCCGACTTGAAGTCCGCTTCTCCTCATTTTCTACCCACAAGCAAAGGTTCCATAAGCAGTTCCGAGCCACTTCTCCTACTGCCAGGTTTTATGTCCCAGTATCGTTCTTGCGTCATTCATACCTGGCACTGGTCCTAGAAGGATTTAAGTTGGGAGGCCGAAACAAAACAACAGTTCTAAAAACAGCATCTCAAACTGCTCCAATACTATTAAAACTTGGAGGACTGTTTTTCAACACTTCTGTTACTGACCAGGGTTCTTGGCCTTCCTTAATCAATAGAAGTTGATAAGATGCCAGACAAGAAATTCAGGCAAGGCTTTACTGGGGCTCCTGCTGCAGCATGAGGGAGTGAAAGCAAGTTAACACGTTCCCTTGCTCGCTCCCCGAGGCGGGGGCAAACTGGCTCCTGATATGGGGTGAGGGTAGGGACGGGTCCAGAGGTTAGGCCAGAGGGGTAGCTTAGGTGGTTTGCCCACCCCTTTGGTCGTGTTGTGTGCAGGGGGCATGCGCAGTACCCTGCTTTTGCTCCCAGCTCACCGGAAGTGGCAGTTGGGTTTTTGGTCTTTTCCTAGCTGGTCCATAATTTGCCCAACCTGCGTGTGCATGCACGCAGCTCTTTTTAGTCCCTTATAGTTTCTTTGTATTTTGTTGCTGGAGGAGTCATTCATCCAGGTGCGAGCACTGCAGCAGAGGGTCCCAGGTCCCATCCCACTCCGTGTCACTTTGTGCTGGACCCCGTGCTCAGCGATGATGAACAGCATCACATTGATTCCTCCGGCATCCGTGGGCCATAAATACCATGCATCCCGCTTTTATGTACCAAGAAACTGAGGCTCAAAGAGACATGTTGACTTACTCAACTTCGCCTGTCTTGGATTCAGCTCTGAGTCCATTAACTGCTCTTAACCTCTGTTCCGTCTACACTGGATCACATTCTATGGACATGGGCTTGACTTTGGGCAACTTACATGACTCTTCTTTGCCTCAGTTTCTTTGTCTTTCAGTAGCCATCTCAGAGTGTGCAGTGAAGGTTAAATAAGTTTTAATAACATATAAGATACTTGACACATACAAATACTCAGTAAGCGGCTTTTATCTCTGTCCTTTCTCACCTTCCCCCGCAGTGCCTTCCTCCTTTTCATCTACATGTATGGAGCCCTTATCCGTATAAGTCAGATTTCCCACACTACAAAGGCACCCTTTTTTCAGCTTTTGCCCTAGGACAGAGAAGCTCTTATTAGCCAGACATCTGAGCAAACTCAGCCTCTTCTGCTTGAGAAGAAGCAGAATTGACTGCATTAAACCTAATGCACAGAACCAGCTTTTAAAAGTAGTGTAGCATCTCATGACGTTTGTGCAAGCAGCCCTGTTGCAAGGCACACTGCAGAATCAGGTGACTGCCTGTCTGTATTTCCTGCAAACAAATCTGTTGCATACCTTGGGTGATTTTAGCAGCAGAACTCACTTTCAATTTGCTGACACTTTATCAAGGAGGAAAAGTAGAGAGAAATGAGACATCAGAATTAAATTAGCTCCCAATACTGATATTCTAACCTTAATATCCAGTACACAGTGTCCACACAACCGTGGAGCCAAGAGTTAATCAAATTCCTAATAATAAAATATTTTTCTTCGGGTTGAACGGATTGCTTATCAGCAGATGCAACTGGTGGGAGAAATACCCAGTGTCCTCAAATACACACAGGAAAATAGACATGTATCAGCTACCACTCTCCACTGGCTTTAGGAAATGCCCCGCTTTGGGGGAGCATGTTCTCCGCAGGCAAAGTCCTTTGTAGGTCTTGGTCTTTGAAGATGTAACGTGGTCCCTGCCCTCAAGGTTTCCATGGTATGTTCTAGACACCGACAAGAAAAATTCCATCGCTGAGTGTTCAAGCTGTAATAGGAGGTCAAGGGAATGAGGACATGTGTATGTCCTGGGCATGTAGGAAGTCTTCTCAGTGGAGGGGATGATGCTGTGAGGAAGAAGAGACCAGTTCAGGCAGTGAGCAGTGTTAGCTAGCTCACTTTGCTAAAAACGAAAAGGGTGGAATGCAAAGGGTTTCCCCTTGGTATGAGGAGTCTCCTAGGCTGCCTCCACTCTCTGCCAAAACTGGGGAAAGGAACATTTTAACTGTTCTCATTGCTTAGGGCATTTTGGATAACCAAAGACTTTCCTTTATCAAAAATAAAAATCTCTACTTGCCATTCTGTGGTCTAATTGTGTAGTTTCCTTAGGACCTGCCCTTTTGTTCTGCAACATTGCTGTCTCCTTAAACCTTAAATCTCCAGAGTGGGACCATCCTAGACCTGGATATTTCTGTATCAGGAGGCTTTTCCTCCCAAACTGCTTCCTTGAGCCTGGCTCAAGAGCTGCTATCTCCCTCCTTCTGGAATTAAGGGCAAGAATGATGACTAAGCTTTGAGGTTTTAAGCTCAACTGATATCCTGAGATTCACCATCAACCATCTATTATGCTTTCCTTCCAAAAAATCCTACTTCCTGGACTCCAGGCCATCCAGACTCCAACCACGTTCATTCAAGTAAAGACTTTCTGCTTTCTGAGCTGACTTAATCCATAGTCTTGTCTTTCATGAACTTGCCTTCCCCATACGTCCCACTCTGCCTGTCGTATTCTTTTATATTGCAAATTAGGTTATCAGTGCCTCTAGGAAACAAGAGAACTTGCCTACTGACTCTTTGGACACTGATTATTTATTTATTTATTTACCAGTGGAATATTAGCCATTAAAAGGAACGAAATTGGGTCACTTGTAGAGACGTGGATGGACTGTCATACAGAGTGAAGTAAGTCAGAAAGGGAAAAACGAGTATCGTATATTAACGCATGTATGTGGAATCTGAAAAAATTGGTGTAGACGATCTTATTTACAAAGCAGAAATAGAGACACAGACGTAGAGAACAAACGTATGGACACCAAGGGGGGAACGGGTGGGGGGGTGGGATGAATTGGGAGTTTGGGATTCACATATATATACTACTGATACTACGTATAAAATAGATAATTAATGAGAACCTACAGTATAGCACAGGGAACTCTACTCAATGCTCTGTGGTGACCTAAATGGGAAGGAAATCCAAAAAAGAGGGGATATATGTATACGTATAGCTGATTAGCTTTGCTGTACAGTAGAAACTAACACAACATTGTAAAGCAACTATATACTCCAATAAAAATTTTTGAAAATAAAGTCAATATAGGAAGTTTAAAAAAATAATAAGGGACTTCCCTGCTGGCGCAGTGGTTAAGAATCCGCCTGCCAATGCAGGGGACACAGGTTCGTGCCCTGGTCAGGGAAGATCCCACATGCTGCGGAGCAACTAAGCCCGTGCACCACAACTACCGAGCCTGCGCTCTAGAGCCTGTGAGCCACAACTACTGAAGCCCACCGGCCTAGAGACCGTGGTCTGCAACAAGAGAAGCCACCGCAATGAGAAGCCCGCACACTGCAACAAAGAGTAGCCCCTGCTCGCCGCAGCTAGAGAAAGCCCGCGCCCAGCAACAAAGACCCAATGCAGCCGAAACTAGATTTATATATAATAATAATAATGATAAAAACTGATAGTTTTTGACATTAGTCTGATTTCATCTCCCTCTCTGAGTCCCAGATCTTGACTTTGAAGGTCAAATTCATTCCTGCATTTGCATGTATAAGACGATCATCCATGGGCAAAGGGACTGGCCACATGGATGAACTGATCACATAAGAAGGCTTTAATAAAATGACTAACTTCCACCAAAATATTTGGGGATTGTTCGGGATATCCAATCACTCATCCTTTAGTTTGTGTCTCAATTCACTGGTCACACCTTTTAGTTTAAGATCTTCTCTACTGAGACCGTCACCCCATTCCCATACCATCACATTTAGACTTTCTCAGGTAGCTCTTTGTAGAGGAAGAGGCGTACCATAGTCAATAATTCATATCCTGGAATATGGGAAATCATCAATCAACTATTGCCACATTCATTTTAGAGCTAAGAAGTAGGCGCCATGATAACACATTTGCCCCAATGATGCCGAATCCTGAACTTCATAATAATCCTTCTTATTCCAGCTGTATCTGTTTGTAAAAATATAGGTTCAAAGCCACATATTTAAGCTCCTTAGAGGCAGATAAGAGTCTGAAATTCTTGATTTAAATTTTTTGGAAAGTAATGAATGGGTATACTATATCACATATGCTCCAAGGGGTCGGGGAAAGCACTCTGCCATTAAACACAGCAATATTTTTGACACAAACTTATGAATGTTGACACAAGTAGGATGAATAAAAATTATAAAGAGCCTAGCCTCTTGCCAGGCCAGATTAGGTATTGCCACTAAATGGGCTCAGGTCAGGCTAAATTGTTCCACTAAATAGTTTTACCAAAAGCTTCAGATTTCAGAAATGTAGCTATGGGATTTTGGAGTGTATTATCGACATTGTCATTGCTAAAACAATTTATGTTGTACTGAGTGCTTTACAGTTAACCTGTATTGTTCCATTGATTCCTCATGAGATGGTGGTGTTGCCATAGTACTGAAGAGGATACTAAAATTGAAAGGACGTAAATGTCCTCATGCACAGAATTATAGGCAGAGCCAAGATTTGAACTCTGGGCTATTTGACTTCAAAGCCAGTAGTCTGGTCACTGTGCATAACCTGGTCACTGTGCACTGAGCATAACCTACACTCTGTGAATCTCAATTTTGAGTGGTGCTCATTCCAGAGGATCTTTTGTCCTAGGCTAGAGCTAGTTCCTTAAGGTAAGAGGATTATGGTTTTCTTTTCTGTCAAAGAAATGGAAGTAAAAGTCTTCTTTAAATAATCACTGTAGTACAACATTCACAAATAATGTCATTTACAACTCAAAATCTAACCACCGAAACCTCATTTAGTTGGTGCCTTGTCTGCCCAACTCTTAGGATCTGCCAGTAATATTCCTTAATACTTAGATAACCTCTCCTGGCTACCATTTTGTTCATTCATTCATTCAACAATTATTTATTAAGTATCTAATATATGCCAGGAATCATTTGAGGCACTGGAGATACAGCAGTAAGCAAAACAGACAAAATCCCCGCCTTCATGGAATTTATGGTGGAGGGAGAGATAATAATTAAAATAAATGTGGGCGTGTGTGTGATTAGATGTTGAAATGTTATAAAAACTTAAAGCAGGGAGGAGGGGGTTGCAGAGGGGTTGTAACTGTAAGTCATGTATTCTTGGAAAGCCTCATTGAAAACATAACATTTGGAAGAGAAGCAAGTGCGGAGCCCCTAAGGGAGAAGTGTACTTGTAGACTTTGAGAAATAGTAAGAAGGCCAATGTGGCTGAACAAAATGAGAGGAAAAATGAGATACAGCCAGAGAGCTGAGGAAGGTAGCACCAATTCTGTAGGACCTGGTCAAATGTTGTGCTTCTACTCTGAGTGAAATGGGAGCCTTTAGATGGTTTTGAGTAGAATGATATCGGCCTGCTGGGTTAAGAAGAGAGTAGAGGAGAATGAGGGCCGAATCGGAAAGGCAGTGGAGTGAATCTGTCCCGGCCCGCCTGCCTGACTCTTCATCCTGCAGGTGGAACATAGAGGGAGCTGGCTTCAAGTCTGGATCTTGAGTGAATGTTTCCTACCCAAGGCTCCCCCAGATATCCACAGCTGGGGAGATCAGATAAGTCAAAGCAACACAGGAGAGTTAGGATCTAAATTACCTAACTATGAACTGTGATTTCATTCATCATACCCCAAGTCTTGGTCCATAAACAGAACCAAACTTGGATTTCCAAGCCACCACTCAGAGTCAAGTTTGGATGAGATGAAAGGAGGTCTTATGAAGACTTTGCATTGTCAAAAAAAGAAAAAAAAAGCAAATTAGAAACTAAAGGAAAGTCTTCATTTTATAGATGAAAAAGGAAGAACCCTTAATATGCAAAGGATATGAATTGAGAGTTTACAGAAAAATGTTCTTAAACATGAAAAGATGCTTTAGCATCACTTGCAATGAGACACATGGAAGTTAAAATTGTAGTTACTATTTTTACCATATTGTCAAAGATTGAAAAGGTAAGTTAATGTACTCTTTGGTAAAACTGTGGGGAAACAGACCCTTTCACACATTACTTGTAGAAATGCAGAACCCCATACGAAGGGCAATGTCTATCAGAATTATAAATTCATATGCTTTTTGTTCCAGAAACTCTACTTCTGGGAATTTATCTTATAGTGTTAATTAGTCATGTATAAGATGATTTAAGCATTGGATTATTAACTACAGCATTGTTATGCAGTACAAAATTGTTGTACAACAATTAATCATGATACTTTCATGCAACCAAATTCGAAGTTGCTATAAAAGAGAATGAGAAAATGCTCGTGTGGAAATACCTCTAAAATATAGTAGTACATTTGAGAAAGCAAGTTATGTAGCACGGTATCTTTTTGTGTAAAGATGAAGAAAATCAAGAATATATATTTTCATTTGCTTTTTATGCATAGGGATGCTCTGTAAATATACATAAGAAACTATTAATTGAGGGTACTTGTTGGGGAGGTAGGATCAGGGAAGAAAGACTTTTCCCTGTAATACTTTCATATGTTCGATTTTGAACAAACGTAATAGATGACTTATTCGCAACTAATTCACTATATAAGTTTAAAATGCAGCACTCAATTTATATCTGCTATTATAATTATTAATAGTAACATTGATATTAATATTAGATACCCTGAATTCTAGTCAGACTCTGATACAAGCTGACTGTTGCGTTCTGGTGAATTCTCCTAACTAGTGTAAACTTTCCTCATTCATAAAATGTTAATTTCTGAGGGCACTCGCTCATTTAACATCACAGTGACAAGAAATGAATGGGCATTGGAAGAACAGCACTACGTTAGTGTAAAGTATTTCTTTTTCTTCATTTTAGAGATGAGAAAAATCACAATGTAGAGGAATTAAATAACTTGCGTGGAGTTCCAAATCCAATGGGTGTCAGAACTGGGATATGGACCCATGCCCTCTGTGATTCCGGAGTTCCCGGTGATACCACTACCTGAGGGATACTGTCTATCCTAAAAAAGTCTGATCAAGCATCAGAGGCCAGCACCAAGTAATAGATAGAGGCCACAGTTCCAGGCTTCCTTCCTGTCTTGGTCCTGCTCGAATTGGAAGACGGACAACCATTGTCAGGAACAGCCCTGTTAGGGTTCTGTGTCTTCCTACTGGTCATGCCAATTTATTGACCATGTCATCAAGGGCAGTAGGGCCCATACTTGAATAGAACATGGATTTAGAGGGGTTTTTTTTTTCTCCCTTGAATTGAATACCTACGTTTTAAGCGGCTCCCTGTTTCCGAATCAGACAAAACATTCCTAGAACTTAAATGACGCCTTAACCGTGCTGGGCAATGTAGATGTCACTGAGAAGTGACAACACCTGAAAGGGATGTACCATTTATCAAAATGGCTTCCAAACTGCTCTGTTTTGTGTAAGCGCAGCCCACAGGTACTCATCAGTGTCGAGGCTGAGTGGTGTGGGGAATGCTTGTGAGAGTGGCCACAAAGAGAAGGGTTTGCTTAGCTTCCACTGGAAACTCCAGAATAATTTTCTGGTGGTGAGTGGAGGCCCCTGTGTGCTGTGATCCTTTGCGGGGGTGGTTTGTTAATACTTTTTAGTCTCAGCCTCCAGCATGTTGTGGAAACTAGCATATGGTTAACTTCCTGATTGCTGCAGGGTTGTTCTAGGACTTTGTTTTTCCATTTTAATTTTATTTTAAAGCTGGGACATTGCAAGCCTCTGTAAACAAAGTAATGGATCGATTGCTATCAGCAGTTCTTGTGAGAGGGCAGAATAATTTGATGGATTCCGGACAATAGGAAAAGAATAGTGCAAGCAAGTTGAATAAATTAACATTATTATCAGCGGAAATGGAGGCCCCTACAGGTGTGCTTAAAGGGGCACATTCATTCTTGCTCTGAGGCTGCTACATGTCTCAGGCCACATGGAGTCGATCATGGGTAGAAGTTTCTCATTTACAGTCTCTAGTCCATTTTTGAGTCTTCTTGCTTTTGTAATTAGACTCTTCCCCTGTACTACAGGTGGCAGAGATTTTAAATGATTCCTTGTTTATATTTAATTTTCATCAAGCCACTAAATGTTAGTACTAGGAGAAGATGCTTCTGTCTTCTTGTACCCTGACTCCCTTCTGTGAGAAACAGAGACTCTGAATCCCAGAAAGGAGAAGAGATTTACTCAAGGTTACCACTGCTTGTTGTCAGAACCAAGCCTTAAGTTCAAGTTTTCAGCCTTCACGTTCAATGCTCCATCACTCACGTTGCCCACCAGGTGTTATTTTAGGTAATTGTAACATGAATGCCATTGTAGTTGGGACCTCTTCCTGAACTTCCTGCTTCCTCGCTCTTTACTTCTCATCCACCTTCCACATCGCCTCCTCTGTGAATTCCTCCACACAACTTTTGTCCTTAACAGGACCAGAGAGTCTTGAACCAGGGTTCAAAATTCTTTGATATTTATTTATTGTTGACTATTTTGATTACTAGCTGTACTCTGACTTTTAGATCCTATATATGCCACTGCATGGTTGTTCCAGTATCCAGGTATTCATCATGTGTTTTCTAAACTCCAGCCAGAACTTTCTACTCCTGTGCAGTGTTAGGTTGGCTAATGATCTTACCATAGCTGTGAATACCCACTACCCACAACATTGAGTAAAATCTTACCTGGCTTTCAAGATGCTTGTTAAATGGCATTTCCTTTATGAAGCTGTGACTGTGACCTCCACACCCCTAGCCTTCCTGTGCACAGTCCCCTTTACTTTTTCTGTTTCTGAGATGACCCTGGAATCCACATGTTGAAGATGATAGAGCCACAAGATGGAAAGAACCTGGGTGCCTGAATCACCACCACTTGAAGGAGATTAGTCCTTAGAACAACCATTTAGGACTTCACATGAGTAAGAAACAAGTTTCTACTTCGATAGTCACAGAATGTTAGGGTTTACCTTAGCTAATACAAGACAACAGTAAACAATAGAACAATGGAATAAGAGTTGAACAAGAATTGACTTCAGAAGGCAGGGTAGGGAATTATCTGACCAAGGACTATGATTTGCTCAAGAAATAGTGAATTGTCCTCTTTATCTAGGGCAGGGGCCTGTATCTGACGGTGCATGGTCCACATTTGACCCACCATCTGTTTATAAATAAAGTTTTATTGGAAGGCAGCTACCCTCATGTGTTTATGGATTACCTAGGGCTGTTTTCCTACCACAACAGCAGAGTAGAATAGCTGGGATGGAAGCTGTAGTCCATAGCGCTGAAAATATTCATTATTTGGCCTTTGACAGAAAAAGTTAGCCACCCCCCTCCTCTAGAGTTCTGTAGCTGTGCAGGCAAAGGAGAAAGAAAGGAAACAGAAAATAGGACTCTTGATGCCCCGAAGGGATTTGGATTTTACCGTTCTGTGCCCCACTCCCCATTCCATCCATAACCGAGCGTGGTAATAGTACCTACCTCCTGGGCTTCTCTGAGGACAACATGAGTTAATGCATGCAGGGTGGTTAGAACAGTGCTTGGGATGCCACGGGCAATCGAGAAATGTTAACGATCAATATTACCTTGAAACAAAAAAGGAAAAATCAAATAATTTGTAGCAGATGTGTTCCAAATCATATATTCATTGTAAATTGATTACTTTGGCTTTAGCCAAAAGTGGGGTTAGAAATGTAGGTGGAAGGAGAGGCTGCTTATAGAACCTCTTCAATGTCTTCTTTCTTTCCCAAGTAGTCTCTTAGATGAGCTTTACTTAATTATTTGCTGGTTAAACAGCACCTAGCTGTTCTTCTTAAAATACACTGATGATGTGTAGAGCATGCTTGGAAGATCTGAGCTGATCACCTGCTCTCCGTACGCTTGCGTACCTCTGCCTGCGAGGGGGGAGTTTATGCGTCTTAAGAAGCCCTTGCATTTGTGCCAGTTGTTCTTGTTACTGTATTTATACATTGAATTAATTGCCGTGTAAATGACGAAATGGGAGTGCAAAGACGAAGAGAGGCATTTCTATGAACACAAATGTAAATGCTTTGGGAAGAATTTGATGAAAGTGAGTTGTTTAAAAATGATGGTTTAAATCAGTAAAAATGGGGGATAAAAAAGTAAAAACAGACCCAGAAGTCTATTCATATTGCTTTCTGAGTGTCTTTACATTTTTCCTCTACTTTCAAGAAACTTATATTGGAAATCAAAGATATACATTGCGAGTAGGATTTATGCAGAAAAGACCAGGGGGACCTGCAGTCCATCAGGGACCCTTCTTCAATTCAACGACTTGGTCCGTACATCTGAACTTTGGCAAACGAGGCCTGTTTTTACGTTTTTAAGTCAATACAAAATGCTTGAATTATGTATGCATCATTTTTATGATTCTCTTTAACTGATTCCTTTGATTAATTAGCCCACTGTGATAGCCCTGTTGTATTGGCTACAAGGGCTTCTTTCTAATGAATGTTGAGACTCCTTTAAGCCGCTGCTCCTCTAAGAGTTCTGCCCTCAGCCGGAGCTCCTTCTCTGCACCCCGGGACCCCTAACACAGACACATCTCTGCTAGCGCAGCTTCAGTACCCGCTGCTCATGTGAAATACTTGGAGACGGGACTCAGGCCTTCAGGTTCACTGTTCTAGTTCCGTGTTAATTCTCTTCTCTGCACATCAGCCAGTCCGAGGATTTACAGTATAAAGCTGTTCCCTGAGCACCTTCTATGGTTCCTCTTCAATCACCCATTCGTCTCTCTTAGGATAAAAATCTGACATTCTTGCCATGGCCTAGGAGGTGCTATGTGACCTGCCCTCTGCCCCTCTCCAGGGTCACCCCCTACCACTGTGTTCTTTCTTATTCTTGTGCAACCTGTGGATTGCTGTTCTTCAAAGACCCCCCAATAGGTTCTAACATTGGGGGATTCACCGCTCTCTCTCTACCTAAACTGCCCTTCCCAGAGCTTCCCATGGCGTGCTTTCCGAGGTCATTAAGTTTAAACGCAAAGACCACTTCTGCAGAGAAGGCGTTCCTGTTCTCCCCCTATCTTAGGGAGCATCTGCCTCCCATCAGTCTCTGCCATCAACTTCTAAGTATTAGCTGAAATGGTATCACTTATTTGTTTCCTTGTGTTCCCCTCCTACTCAAGTAGGCGCTCTATGAGAGCAGAGAATTTTTTTAAAACAATCTGTGCTTGCTGAGTGCCCAGAACATGCCCAGCACAGAGTGGGTGGACGATGATTATTTGCTGAAAGAATAAACTGAAGAAACAATGTTTATTAGATTTGGATGCTTTGATTTGAGTGACTATTTTTTCCCTCTTTAAATGTATTCAACACATTCTTGGAAAGAGAACACAGGAGAGTGGATATAAGTCAGGTGATATATGGGAAACTGAGAAAATAAAAAGGCCAAACTGCGGAGCTACTGAATAGTGAATGTTGAGGGGAACTTTCTTATTTTTAACTTTATTTCCTGGAATAGAAGTAGAATATCTTCGTTTGGAAAGGAAACCCCAGTGGAACTTGCAAAACGCGAAAGAGAATTGCTTTGCCTTTTAGGGTTTTGCTTTGCTTTGCATTGCTTCAGTGTATGAAAAGAGGTTTCTCTGCATATTTATTAGGTCAGTGTTTGTAACAACATTATCCTTAGGGCAGTGAGGGAGAGATTGGAAACATTAGAAAAGGGCATTGGGCAAGAAAAGCTACTCGTTTTTCAGACCTACTCTGTGCTCATTGCTTTACAGTAGTTATAATAGTGGCTGAAATTGATTGAGGAATTCGTCGTCGTCCTGTGTTACATGCGTTATCTGATTTGGTCCTGTTTAATCTTTATGGTATCTGGATAAATCAGTACTGTCATGATTTTATTGATGATGAAACTGACTAAAACTATTTCACTTGCCAAATCACATGGGTTGTAAGATCCTCTGCTTGGCATTCCCACGATTGGTGCCCTGATCAAGGCTTCCTCTCCCCTCAGAGGTTCTGTAATAGGTCTTTGAGCTGATCTGCTTGCCTCCAGACTCCTTTTCTTCCAAACCTTTCTCAAGACTGGACCGTCAGCATGTCACTGGGTGGTCGGGTGCGTTCTCGGATTGCTTCTGACCGACCAGCTTCAGGACACGTGATCCTGCTGGTGTCCAGGCCCCCAGAGGACCTCTGCAGTGCAGCAGAGAGAGCTTGAGCCTTTAATTAGAGAGATCAGGGGGAACGTTGACAAGCTGGAGGACAGGGCATGAGCCTTGTTCATCTCTGGATTCCCAACACTTGACATGATGCCAGGAACAGAGAACATATCCTGTAATTTTTAACTTTCCCATTAACCTGTTCTTTTACTTTATCTCTCAAAAATCCTCTTATAACTCTTGTGGATATATCTGTCAGGCAAGCAATAGCCATTTGGAAAAAGCTAGTAATGGCACATGTTGTGGCTAAAAATAGTGTATCCTTTCCATAAAGCACTTCACAGACCATAGACCAGAGGGTTAGACTCTCTCACTTTCCTCATGTATAAAATGGAGATAAAGAATCATACTTACCATATGAGATTTCTGTGGGGTTCAGTGAATTAATGTGCAAAAACCCTGAATGTAGTACCAAGATTATAATGAGTACTTAACAAATGTTAGCAAAAGTTATTAAAGTTCTTACAAAAACCTTATGAGGAAATCATTATGCATATGTCCATTTTATGGATGCTATCACTGAGACTTGGGAGGTTAAGGAAACAGAAGTCCTTGGGTTTGTACCGGTATCTGTCTCCAACCCCGTAGGATGTTGAGTCCTCCAGAGGACATTTGACAGCGCCTGGAGACATTTCCGATTGTCACCACTGGCGGGTGGTGATATTGGCATATAGTATGTAGAGGTGTAGGATGTCCTGAACATCCTCCAATGCACAGGACAGACTCTACAACAAAGAATTATCCTGCCCCAATGTCACTGGAGCCAAGGTTGAGAAATTGTGCTTTGACCAATGAAATGATCAATTACATTGATTCACCACAACACTATAATCACAATCTAATAACCACAGAGCAGACACTCATAGGTAGCACTGCAAACCTTCATGCCCAGGGGATCTGGTCAACCTCAGCTGACTGGAATCTGGTGTCATTAGCAAAGATGATTCAATCAGACCAGCCAGGGCACCAGCTTGTTTTTCTAAGCAATAATGAAACTCCCGGTAACCGTGTCATAATTGGAGGAGAACAATTCTATTTAGATCACAACCCCAAGATTATCCTTTGTGATATTTGTCACACCTATAATTCATTAATCCATTAAGTTGTCTATTAAAATGTCATCTTCTTTTTACAATGTAAACTCTCTGGTGACAGGGACTGTGTTGGGCTCGTCCGCTGCTTCTCCATAGCTCCTGGCAGAGGGTCTGGAGGATAGTAAGTCTAAAATAGATCCAAGCTAGAGATATACTCATATAAATAAAGAAACAAATGATCCAGGCCAGCAACTGGAAATATAAAAACAGGGTCTAGAGCCCAGGACAAAAGTTTGTGCTATTTAAGATGTGTTAGACAGTATAGAATGTTTAAAGGATTTGGAATCCAATGTTCATTCATTCATTCATTCATTCATTGACCAGATATGCATTCAGAACCCACAACGCGCTAGGTGTGGTGAGATTGTGGGCATATAGCCCAGAATCCGGAGATGGGCCTGGTTTGACCACTTCCTAGCTCTGTGAATTTATGTAACTGCTCTGCATCTTAATTTTCCTCTATAAAACAGGTAAACAGTCATTGCAATGAGATTGCTAAGAGGATTGCTAAAAAGATCATTATAAGGTTAGGTGCAGCTTCTGGGCATAGAAGGTATTCAATCAATGGGTAATCATACGTGGTGGCTTTAAAACATGTTCACACGTTCTTTGACACACCATCCATTAAGAGGCATCTCTGTCCCTCCCCTTAAACCTAGGCAGGCTTGGGGGTTTCCTTGGCTAATAGAATGTGGCAGAAGTGACACCATGTGACATCTGAGACTGGGTTGGGAAAAGCCAAACCGCAAGCTTAACAACCTTGTAGAGAGACCAGAGGGGGTGAGAGAGAGAGAGAGACAGAGAGAGGCAGAGACAAAGAGAGGCCCGAGGAGCCCCAGGTGTTCCAGTCCAAGTGTGAGTGAAGATGCCTAGGAGCCCGACACGGCCTGGCTGCAGACACGTTTCCTGCTCCCGGGGCATCAAATAGGGAAGGGTAAGGGGATGGGGAAGGTATTTTGGAAGCTAGGTTTAGAATGCTGTATTGAAGTCAGATGCTTTTAAAGTCTTATATGTTGTATTCTGAAGATTGTTCAAGAATTGGGATTTTTGCCTAGAGGGTGGAAATACAGTAAAAATTTGAGAAGATTCAAGAGACTACAAACCATGACTTCAATATTTTATCCTGTAGAATTCAGGTTAATTACAGGTTGTATGGAGTAAAGTATCATTACATGATCTACGCTGAGGAAAGGAGCTGGATGCCCGTCAAAACCACGTATTATACACACAGTTGTTTTATTTTTATTGTTCTAGAAATAGACTATTACTATTCCCCTAAACTTTTTTTTTTTTTTTTGCGGTACGCGGGCCTCTCACTGTTGTGGCCCCTCCCGTTGCGGAGCACAGGCTCCGGACACGCAGGCTCAGCGGCCATGGCTCACGGGCCCAGCGGCTCCGCGGCATGTGGGATCTTCCCGGACCGGGGCACGAACCCGCGTCCCCTGCATCGGCAGGCGGACTCTCCACCACCGCGCCACCAGGGAAGCCCCCCCTAAACTTTTTAAAATTGAAGTATAGTTGATGTACAATATTATACAAGTTATAGGTATACAATATAGTGATTCACAATTTTTAAAGGTTCTACTCCATTTATAGTTACTATAAAATATTGGCTATATTCCCCATGTGGTACAGTGTATCCTTGTGGCTTATTTTATACACAGTCGTTTGTACCTCTTACACCTCCGTACCTCTATATTCTTTTGCCTCGCTTTATTCTTCCAATAAAAATGTATAAAATGTAATTAGACAACATTTCAGACAGCCACTTCTTATTAATGGTGAAAGCAGCTACTTTAACCACTACCCAAAGATTAGTTTCATTTAAAAAAAATGGAACCTACTTCCCATTTCTTCTGTTATAAAAGAGAGCAAGGAAAAAAAACAATGAGAGATGCAGCCAAAGATTTTCCTGAGGTCATGATCTTCTCTACAGCAATTAAGTGTTTGGTCGTGTATTAGGTACCAGGGGAGACCACAGATGTCCGCATCAGAAAAGCAATCTTTCCTCCCAGTATTTTTACATTTGACTCCACCTTCTGACCTTTGGATAATATTCCAGTGTGATCTGATGTCATCTACCACTGACAGTGTTTATTTTTACTTCTTTCTTGCAGGAGAGAAAACGCTATTCCGGGTTTAAGACTGTCTGCTTCCCACCTGATGGGCAAGCGGTTGCCTCGACCAGCCCGCAGAGGGTTGAAGGAGCAGGGTTTGTGCAAAACAGCAGACACTCAGCTTCTCCGGCTACTTGAATTATTGATGGCAGGTTTGTCACTGGGCTAGCAACGCCTGGAGCTATTACGGCTCTGGGCTAGAGGAGCTGTGTTTCAGAGCCAGGCACACGACTTACTGGAGCCAGCGCTGGAGGTGCCCCTGCCCTACGAAAAACCGTTGGTGTCGAGCAGGGAGGGGCTCTACATCTGAGAAAGCCGTATGGGATGTGCGCTTTGGTGGTAGGCACCGTTGGGGCTCTGAGAAGCCAAGAGCTCTACGTATGTTCATTCATTCACTGATTTATTAAATCCCTGGGGCACAGAGGACAGATATGGGCTCGATGTCAATTGTCACTGGTTAGTTGTGTGACACAGTGGGGGTCCTTGAACCTCTCTGAAAATTAGAAGTGACCCCCAAATTACTGAGTCACCATTATACACCTACTGTTGGGATTGGAAGGTCAGCGGATGCAATGCCTGTCTTCTAAACCAGCTGAGGAATGACAAAAAGAAATCTAGATCAGGATGGGAAAGTCAGAATATCTCCCGATGTAATATATCCCACCACCCTCATGGAGGGAGACTGCAGGACTCAGCATTAGCGCCAGTTAGGCTTCTAACCCAGATCCAGGGAATGAGTGAGACTCAGTCCCCTGGTCACCAGACTCCTGGCTCTGACAGCCTTCTTTCAGCCTCTACTGCCAACTTTTCCCCGTGTCCAAGAGCAATCAAGGCCTCCAGCTATCTGTTGGCAGCCAAGAAGAGAAAATGCATGAGCTGGGCAGGCTCGAGTCTCTTCTTGTATACATGCCAATCACATGTCTCTAGACTTGTCCGGAAGAGCAATGAAGGAGACACTGCAAAGAGAAACCAGCGGTGTGACCGGCCTCCACCTGAAGGGAGTGTCAGGTGTGGAAAGAGGCTTTCCCTTCTGCCCATCAACATCTAGCACCATAAGAGGCCCTTCATGTCTGTTATTTCACTGGGATGTTGAGAGGATTAAACACAATGATAGCCATATGTAAAAACGCTGGACTAACTAGAAAACCTTTACAGCTCGAAGATGGAATTGTTTTTGTTGTCTAGAAAGCCCTGTGCAATAGGTCTTCATAAAATAAACAAATGGAAAACTGCATCCAAATGGATTTATATCAAAGTATTTTACTGACTTTATGTCTTCACTACGTGGGTGGTTACTATAGTCAAATTTCCAAGGTTGGGATTTTACTTCTACTACTTATATAAGCTGTGTGACCTTGGGCAAATTGCTTAACCTCTCTGTGTCTCAGACAATAATAGATTCTTAGGAGTGTTGTAAGAATTAAGATGTTAATGTAAGCTTAAACTAATACCTTACATCTGTAGTAAGTACACAGTAAAAGTTAGCGATGATGATGGTGATTAATAATAGTGTAATAGTGTCAGAGTGGTAAACGCTAACCAGATTACAACACCCTGATGCTTGAAACCCTTCCAGTGCTTCCTGTTTCTCTTAGGATAAAATCCTCAGTAGAGTTCCTGCATGGCTTAGCATCTGCCTGCCTCGTAATCCTCAGATCACACTCCTAACCTCCTTGCTCAAGATGCTCTGGCTGTATGGCTATCATGCATGTTCCTTTGTTAAGCCAAGCTTGCTCCCATCCTAGAGGCATGCTTGCTGCCGCTTCTGTCTGGAAGGCTCTTTCTTCGACTTCTCTTCTGCTTGGCTTTTTCTCATCCTTTGGGTTTCTTCTCAAGGGTCGTGCCCTTGAAGAGGCATGCCCTGTGTAAAGGGCACACTCACCAATGACTAGAGCCTGACATCTTTTCTTCATAGAACGTATCACAATCTGTCCTTTTTTTTTTTTTTGCCAGTTTGTTGTCTGTCTCCCTCCTTAGAACATAAACATGAAAAGGGCAAGGACTGAGTCTCTTTTACTTCCTTTTCCATCCCCAGCATCTCTCACAGGGCCTGGCCACAGGAAGTAATCCAAAAAAGCATATTGGTTGAATGAACGGGAAGAACATGGCCTTTGGACTCAGGCAACCCAGAGCAGAGCCCAGGTCCTGCTGCCTGTGGTCATTTGAACCAGCAAGTCATTTCATCCATATTGCCGAGACTCCATCTCCCCACATGAAAAAATGGGGGACTGGACACCAGCATTCACAGCAGCGTTAGTCACAGTAGCCAAAAGGGGGAAGCAACCCAGGTATGCATTGCCAGATGGATGGAGAAACAAAATGCAGTCTATCCATGCAATGGAATAACAGTCAGCCTTAAGAAGGAAGGAAATTCTGACACGTGCTGCAACGGGGATGAACCTTGAGGATGCCATGCAAAGTGAGAGAAGTCAGTTACGAAAAGCAAGCCTGTATGATGTGATTCTACTTGTAGGAGGGATCTAGAAGAGTCTAATTTATAGATGCAAAAAAGTAAAATGGTGGTGGCCAGGTCTGGAGGGAGGGGAAATGGGAAGCTGTAATTCAGTAGGTACAGAGTTTCTGTCTTGTAAGATAAAAAAGTTCTGTGGATGGAAGTTGGTGATGGCTGCACAACTGTGTGGATGCACTCAACCCGACGGAACAGTGCATGGAGAAACGGTGAAGATGGTCAGTTTTACTTATGTGTTTATTTTTTTTTAACAACAGTTAAAAATAGAAAATAAAAGAAAAATTTAAAAAATAGAAAAGAGGGAAAAACACTTTGTCTTACCAAAAGTAGAACTTGGGTAATCAAAAACCTCATGGGGGGCCTTTGCGTCCAGACAGGTAACCAAGTAAACTCTCCCAAGGACAGAGCGACTGAATGTAGGATTTGAAATCAGAAGAGCAAAGGCATTGAGAGCTGGGTTATGGAAACCATTATTCAAAACGATACTATAGCATAAACTTGCAATTAAATACATGGCATTAAAAACTAATGCAGTGGATAAAAAAATGAGGGACTTGGATTTATCGCTCCCTTTTAGTACCTTCTGTACGTATACAAAGCATACTTTGTTTACTTTATTCAACATTTCAGATGCTCTTCCCACAGGAAGCTAGAGAGGTCATTTGGCGAAGTTCCTTCACTGCAAAAAAAAACCCCACCTCTCTACTGCATAGTTTTTAAAAAGCTTCAGGAAAGAAAGCCCAGTTGAGTTGTTCCAACGAGTTGTCATGTCCCCCAGTTTAACAATTGTTCTTCGTCCCCCCACCTACCTGCTGAAGTGTTTTGTTTGTTTGTTTTAACGTGCGTTTTGGTAATAATATTTATAATGCAGCTGTGGTGAGGCTAGTCCTGGATGCAGTTTATGTCTTGCTGTATTAAACTCACTTGTCGCCTCATTTATTTGCAGCAGTGGCTGTTGCTGTCTGGTCCCTTTTCCTTCAACACTCACCATTTCCTTACTCTGAGGCCCTTCTGCTGCAAATACCTGGGACTCTTTAGCTGAGTCCTTTGCTGGTCAGAACTGCAGAGCAGAGGCAGTCAGGATGCTGGGGAGCAACTCCCCTGAGAAAAACCCTCAACCAGTGACAGACAGGAGTGGTGGATACACACCCAGTATCCTTACCTTTGGATGAGATAACTCAGCAGTGGGTCGTCCAGTCTTTCTAAGTCCTCGAGGGTATGGACCCCCCGACTTGCTTGCAGCAGTGTCTTGCTCATCAATGTATGATTCACTGTGTGCCTCCCATCCTCACCTCAATTCCCCATTCATTTATGGCGCTTCCTGAGAACTCTTCCCACCTAAATTCATTGCACTCAAGTCCTTGTCCAGGGTGCACTTCTGGGACCACTCAGCTGCAGACATTTGTCCCATTCAAACCTCTTCTGTCTTTTGCATTATTTTAGGAAGATTGTATTTTCATGGCAAGTACTGTTGGGGTCTTCTGCTTGACTAGGGTGAGGTTGGTGAATGCGGATGGCCTGGCTCAGGCAGACCCACTCGCTCCAAGAGCATCACTTCTGCAAGAGTCCCTGTCTATCACATCAAAGGGTTGTGAGAACAATGAATATGTTACCTTTATTTCTCCTCTTCTCTTCTCATGGGCAATTCTGTTTAATTTTTTTGTTTTTTGAGTTGGAAGGTTGTACCAATAATAGAGGTATCAGTTGTGAAGGCCTGATTCCTCAACAGAAGGAGGAAAGGAATGAATATTTCCTGAGTATGTGCTGTGAGCCAGAGACATTGCCTGGTGGTTTAGACTTAATTACTCTATATTATCCTCAGTTTTCGGAAGATATTGTTGCCCTGCGTGATGGTTAATTTTATGTGTCCACTTGACAGGGCTAAGGGATACCCAAATAGCTGTTAAAACATTCTTTCTTGGTGTGTCTGTGAGGATGTGTCTCCAGAAGAGATTAGCATTTGAATCTGAATTGGTAGACTGAGTAAAGATCACCCTCCCCAAGGTGGGTGGGCGTCACCCAAGCCATTGAGGACCCAAATAGAGCAAAGAGACAGAGGAAGGGCAAATTCAGCCGCTCTCTTCTTGATCTGGGACTTCTGACTTCTCCTGCCCTCACTTATCAGTCATCAGAGGTCCAGTTTCCTGAGCCTTTGGACCTGGACTGAATGACATCACTGGTTTCCTGGGTCTCCAGCTCACAGGTGGCAGACTGTGGGACTTAGCCTCCGTAATTATATGAGGCAGTCCCCGGAATACATCTTCTCTTATCTCTCTCTCTCTCTCTCTCTCTCTATTTATATCCTGTTGGCTCTGTTTCTCTGGAGAACCCTGACTAATATACCCTGCTTTGCAGGTAATGGAATTGAGACAAGGTGTGTTACGCAGTGCCTCAATATGTTCCTATGTAAAGTGGAGACGTTATTGAGACTTTATTGCCTTGTGAGAATTACAGGCATTAACACAAAGATACTGAGAACAATTACCAGCACATAGGATGCTGTCAACACATCTCAGCCAATGACTTTCTAGCCTACTGTGACACGGCTGGTAAGTGACAAGTGCAGGAATCCCTCCTGGGTCTTTCCAGAAGCCGTGCATGCTTGCATCATTTCTATGAGGGACCCTGAAACTCCCAACATTTGGGCAGGGGATGGTACTATCTAATGAACCTCAAGCCAGGTGTCACCAAGTCTTACAAATAACAAGAAAGGGGTTAAGGAACTACATGTTGCAGATGCTCCTGTGTAAAGCACAGTGACATCTACATCTTAGGTAATATATCCCGGGAGTGGTTTGCACCTGTGACCCTGAAGATACCCGTGCACAGGATGATCAAACATTGACATTGCTGTGTGGTGGAACTCAGAATGCATTGATTTTATTTTGTGTCATTTTCTTTGTTTTTAAATTTTTTGAGAATGGGCAGTTATTTCTGTAATACCGTAAGTGTTAAAAGTGCTCGCCACATGAAGTTTGCATTAGAGACAAAATAAAATACTCATTGGTTTCTATCTACGAGACATGCTAGCCTTGAGACCATCTCCGTAAGCCCGTCTGCAACTAGACGCTATAAAGGGCAGATCCAAGTCATCAGGGGGTTTCATATTTTTATTAATACTGAGAAATATGAGTTCCAGAAGGAGCCACTTTCCGTAACTATAAGTAGAACCATGGTGCTGCTTAAGATCACGTTGAAGTCTCCCGATAAATAATGCGTTGAACTTAATGACTTAATTCTAGATTCCATCATATAATTTACCTCAAGCCACAAAGTACTTCCTGTCTTGTTCAGGGTTGGCCAGGGCCTAGAACAGGCCTGGACATGTGCATTGGATTCAGCCATGTGTCTATCTCTTACAGGGGTCTGTCAGTGAGCAGAGGCCTAGCACACGTGTGGAGCTTCTCTGTACATCCATCCATTCCACAGAGTGAACAAGATGGCAGTTCTGGGATTCCAGAAAACATGGTGAGCCAAGAAAATGTATTAAAATGACAATATGATACCATTTATAATCCCAAAATTAGCAGAGAGAGAGATAAATCTGTAAATATTAACTATTGACAAGGATGTGAGGAAACTAGAGTTTTCCTAATATGCCACTGGAAGGATAAAATGGTGTAGATAGTAAGGAAAACAAGCTGCCATTACCTAGTAATGTTAACGAGGTGAGTAACATTTCGACACACACACATTTACACCAATCGATGTGTGTAAGAGTGTTCATTCTTTATGTCTTCAATAATCTCCTCTTTTCCCAATTTGATTAGAGGGACTGAGTTTATAATCACTCCCTTCTGAATACCCTCAAGTCTTTAGACCTGGGGCTGGTCATGTGTTTTGTAAATAAAGTTTTATTGGAAACACAGAGCCATACCATTTGTTCATGTATTGCCTGTGGCTGTTTCCATGCTGCAATGGCAGAGTTCAGTAGTCACTACAGAGAGTCTCTGGCACACAAGGCTTAAAACATTTCCTGTATCTCCTTTTACAGAAAATGTGTGCTGACTCCTGTCACCATCTCCTCCTTTTTCCAAAACAAAACTAAAATAAGCCTGGCTAAATCCGAGTCTTTGCCTCCTATCTCATGCAACTCAATATGTCTGAAGAAAAACACACAGGCATAATGCCCTGTCTCCCTTTACAGTTTTAAGCATTAACCCCAACTGGGATCTTGGTATACATTATTCTACTGAGTTCTACTGTTTGTTTTCTCTCTCATTCTTCTAGATAAATAATTTAGATCTTCTTCTCACTCAAAAACCTCCTCAAAAGCCTTTCCTAATCCTTACTCTCAGTCACTGTCCTTATTTTTTATACCTATGAACAAATAGAAGCAAACAGAAAAGATTCCCACCAACACATCTGCCCTTTCTATGCATTATATCAGTTAGCTAATGCTGCATAACAAACTACTCCAAACCTTAATACAATCATGATTTACTATTTTTGAGAAGCCTACAGATGAACAGAGCAGTTTTGATTATTTGGACCTGGCTTCAGTTCATGTGTTTGTGGTCATCTGGTGACTAGCTTTGGTGGCTTGGGCTTCAACGATTTAATTCTTCAACAATCTCTCACATCCCTCAAGCAGGCTTGTCCAGGCATGTTGATATTACGGTGACCAGAAAGCAGAAATACATAAGCAGTTTTTCAGTCTCCTGTTTCTCTCAATCTGATACTGTCCTATTGGCCAAAATAAGTCAAATATAAAGTCCAAAGTCAGTGTCAGCATGGACACAGGGAGGTATGAAAAATCAAACCTGCTAATATATCAATACACTACTGTATTTATATAACTGCCTTACTTCTCACTACAGTGGTACAAGTCACAGTCATCCTTGAAGTTGATTCTCACAGTACCCCCCAACCAGACTCCTTGATTCATCCCTGGCTTTTTTAATGTTCACACTCGACACAGCAGCCAGAGTGACTCTATTAAAAAATAATTCGTATCATGCCACTCTTTTTCATCACATCTCCCCAAGGACTTCCCATCCCACTTACAGCAAAAGCAAAGATCTTTATCCTGGGCCATTAAGCCCTACCTGTCTTAGCTTCCCTGTAACATTTTTGATCTCATTTTCTCCACTCTTCCTCATTCACCCTGATCCAGGCACCGTGGCCCACTTACTATGCCTCAGATGGTCCAAAATCCTACTTACTTAAGGCCTTTGCATCCTGTTTGGATAACGTCTTCTCCAGAGAGCACCAGATTTAGGTCTCTATACAAAAGTTCACCTTATCAATGAAGATTTCCCTGACTATGCTACATAATACATGACTACACTGTGTTCTCCAACTGCAACAATCCTTACTCCCCTCGTCCCACTTTATTTTTTTTTCCACATCTGACACACTGTGTATTCACATTTATTTTTGTTTGCTTCTTTACTCGAGAATGTAAGCTCCTTAAGGACACTGCTACATTGGTTTACTCTTGTTTCCAAAGTGCCTAGAACATTGCTTGTCACTGGATAGGCCCTCAATGACTATCTGTTGAATATATGAATGGATAAGTGGATAAAATAAAACAGAAGAAAATTAGAAAAACCTGATATGCAATGGCTATAAATGGATTAATTAAATGTGGTACACTTTTGCAATGGAATACCATGTAGCAGTGAAACAGAACAGATCACCACTACGCATATCAGCAAAGATGAGTTGCATTATATGATGCTGAGCAAAAAAAGTCACTTGCAAGAGAACTGTGGAAATTACCCACACAAAGAATCAGGTTGGATTAACAGAAGCCTTAGATTCCCTTTCTTGACTATATCCTGGGGGATGAATAATAGATTCACGATAATTGTATTGCAGCATCAGAGGTAGGGTGCTTGGGGAGATGCAAGCCCCTGACTGAGCAGCGTCTGAGGCCTTACTCTCAGCTGTCATAGTAGCCAGTCATAAAGTTATCCTTCAAACTAAAACTAATACATTCTCTTGTGTTTAAGTGGCATTACTTTGAGATAATATCTTTCCTTTTGGAACATGCATAAAAGGAAAACTCAACAAACGTGGTCAGTACAGGAGACAATAGGTCAAAATCTAAGACGAGGGCATAATTCCTTAACTGTATCAGGCAGAGTAAGGCAGGAGATCTCTGTGTTCCTCTGAGTCATCTAATGGAAAAAATGAATAATACGTCTAACTACCTATTTAAAAACCACTTCAGTAGTGCATTATAGCATGACCAAAACAAAGCAAATAGGACGATATGTCCCCCAGACACTGTGTAGTATCCACAAACCATGGACTTTTGGGTCAGAAAGACCTGAGTTAAAATTCTAAGTATACAGTTTACAATCCTTAAGTTGTCTAAACTCTCTGAACCTCAGTTTTCGGTTTTTCTTCTGTAAAAATTGAGGCATTAATAATGTGTTAAAGGCTTTTGCAGTGACTAATCGGAAAACAAAATTATAAAAGTACCCAGTATAAGACTGGCATTAAAACTTGAATAATTGCATGAATGAATAAATAAATAAGTGTATGAGTAAACTCTACAGTCAAGTAGGGGAGACATGCAATTAACTATAAGTCAAAGTTCGAATGTGATAAAGGTACCTGCATTGTTCTCCTGGAGAGCAGTGCAGATTACTGTGTTAGGGAAACAAGGAAGATGTCAGAGGAGTGAATTTGGGATTTGCAATATGGTGAGACTTTTTGGTTATGGAGAACAGAAGAGGTTTTCTATGTTGACAGTGAAGGGAGGAGAGGTTGCCTAGAGACCAAAGACAAGGTTGGGGTTTTTACCAACTTGGCAGTTGGTCATCAATCTACCAGTAGAACTCACGGTTTAATACTGACGAAAACTACTTGTATATCCATGTGGTGTCATCAACATAGAGGCACAGTTTCTCAATCAGTATCTGGAAGTTTTAGGGCTTGTGCTTTAGAATTCTCTCCTCTCTCCCTCCCTTTCTTTCTTCTTTCCTTCCTTTCCTCCCTCCCTCCTTCCTTCCTCTTCCGTTCTTTATTTCCTTTAATTTTAGAAAGGTCATGTCCTCAGTGGGGTCATGGAGAACAAATATAAATATTTATGCAGTAACCCACAAACCCATCCACACTAAAGGGATAAAGACTAGAAAAAGCCTCATGTCAAGTCAGGTAATGTTTTATTGCAAAATACTTAAAAAAACCTTCAGCCTTCAGAATTTTGGATGTCAAAATGGAAGATAAGAGACAGTCTGTATGGGCCCTGAGAAAGAAGCCTGACCACATGAAAACACACTTGGCCACATCTGAGATAAACATCTTATAAAACCACTTAGGGCAAGGGGTTGTACAGAGGAAATGGTAGGCCCATAATCCCTTACTGCACAGTGGAAGTTGTTTCTCCTTGCTTTAAATAAGCCACAAGAGTTGGGAGGCCCTCTGGAGAAATCCAATCTGTCACATACTAATTAACACAAATAGCAATCCTCACATGGCTGGATTATGTCTGAAAAATCACCCTTGACAGCGCACATCTAAGCATCACAGAAAAGTGATGATAAATAAGTGTTTTCTCTTTCTAATGGCTTGAAATACAAGATATTTCAAAAACAAGATCAACAGAATACCAATTTGTCTGACAAGGGAGAGAAAATGTGAGGCATGTTTTTCTTGACGATTTTTTTTCCTCTTGAGATGTCAAAGATGTAACTCAAATCTGCAGCTCTTCAGCTTATTATTGGTGGAATTCCAAAAGCGAGGCTTAATGCACTGGGCTTTAATGTGGTTAAAGTGATGAGAGCAAAAAGCACCATCCCATCACGCTCATTTCAAGAAGATCTCTTAAGTTCTATTAAGAAATCTTTTCAAGGGAATTGGCAAGCAGGGTCTTGCCAGTCAGCGGCTCTGATGGATGTGCCCATCAAGACATTGGATTCTCTGAGCTTCAATCTTTTGTATTAAAATTAAGACAGCACTTAGTGTAGACAACAAAAAAACATGTGTGGACCCTGAGAGCCCATCAGTGAATGTGTCTTAATAACTCGATTTCACCAATCCAGTTATACAGACATATTCTCAAGTTTTCCACTTGGAATGAGAATTAGGGTGGACTTGGTTTTAGGACTTCATGGTAAGAGTCAGGAGGACTCTGCCCAGGGCGGCTGAGAGCACAGGAGCCAGATGTCAATTCCAAGCCACAGTCCTTACAGAAGAAAGAGTGGGATGAAATGAGTTTTTAAAAAATCCAAACGGTAGTGATGAGCTGGAGTCCAGTCAATAATCATGAAATGAGATAATCCAGAATAAAATGAGAGAGCACGATTGCCCTGTGGAAAGCACTGCCTTTGGGTTCAAGCCAACCTAGGCTTGAAACCCACTTGCCCACATCTTAGCTCTGTGATTGAACAACCCATTTGAGATTTCTGAGCTCTGAGCCACTCTCTCTCTCTCTCTGAAAAATAAAGAAAATGGTGTCAACATTCTCTCATTGTGAAGATTAAATAAGAAAGTGGCAGAATGTCTGGCACATGAAATGTGTTTGATAGAAGTAGCTATTATTATAGGATGGTGGTGTTGTTTGTGCTGATAAAGATTGCTGGTGGTGGTGGTGATGATGGTGATGATGATGGTGATGATGGTGATGGTGATGGTGATGATGGTGATGATGATGGTGATGATGGTGGTGATGATGGTGATGGTGATGATGGTGATGGTGATGATGGTGGTGATGGTGATGATGGTGATGGTGATGGTGATGATGGTGATGGTGATGATGGTGATGGTGATGATGGTGGTGATGGTGATGGTGGTGGTGATGGTGATGATGGTGATGGTGATGATGGTGATGGTGGTGGTGATGGTGATGATGGTGGTGATGGTGATGATGGTGATGGTGATGGTGGTGATGGTGGTGGTGATGGTGGTGATGGTGGTGATGGTGATGGTGACGGTGGTGATGGTGATGATGGTGATGGTGATGATGGTGATGGTGACGGTGGTGATGGTGATGATGGTGATGGTGATGATGGTGATGGTGATGATGATGATGGTGATGATGGTGATGGTGGTGGTGATGATGGTTATGATGGTGGTGATGGTGATGATGATGATCATTAGAAGTAGTAGTGGGCTTCCCTGGTGGCGCAGTGGTTGGGAGTCTGCCTGCCGATGCAGGGGACACGGGTTCGTGCCCCGGTGTGGGAGGATCCCACGTGCCGCGGAGCAGCTGCGCCCATAAGCCATGGCCGCTGAACCTGCGCGTCCGGAGCCTGTGCTTTGTGGCGGGGGAGAGGCCACGGCAGTGAGAGGCCCGCGTACCGCAAAAAAAAAAAAAAAAAGTAGTAGTAACAGCCAGATGAATTCAGACCCAAGAGGATCTGGGATTTAGAATGATCATAGCTTCATTGTCTCATAATCAATCTTGTGGTACATGAGGGTTTAAAATGAACATAAAGGTGAACAAATCAACTTGGGAACCTAAATGTTGATTGGAAGAATTGGAAGAAATACCCACTCAGTGGGTAACCAAACCAAAATTTCCTCTCTAATTTGTGCCATAAATTCTTCCCTGTGCTGAGGACACAGAGGCAGATTAGACAGAATTCCTGCCCAGCAGAATTTATCTGCTCAAGAGGGAAAACAAATGACAAGCACGTAGACAAATGAATTCAGGAGATAGGTCTGGATACTGATAAAACCTCTTAAAACTATACCAGGAATTATGTATAGAGAGAAACGATTTTTGTTATGTGAAGAGGGAAAGTCCAGAGCTGTTTTACCTAGAGTTGTCAGAAAAAGTCTCCCTGAGAAACAGGTTTTCAAATGGAAATGGAAATGGTTAAAAAAGGAGAATCTAGTTTAGGTAGGACTGTGTAAAGCAGGGTAAGGATTTTGGATTTTTTTTCCTAAGTAGAAAGGGAAATGATTCGATGGTTTTAAACAGGGAGGGATATAATCTGATTGTGCTTTAGAGAGATTACCGTGCTTGCTGAGTGTAAGGCATTAAGCTGGGGCCGGGGGTGTTGTGTGGGGAAGTAGTTTGGGAAGTTGCTGCAGAAATCCAGAAAAGAGATTGTGCTAGGTTCATGTTCACAGAGAAAAGGGATATGGCACAACTGGGGGATACATTTTGGAGATATACTGTCATGACTTATATGCCTGAGTGACAGAACTCTTCAAATCAGGAATAAGCAGCCTCCCGAGCTGGGAAAAATCCATTGTCAGATGCCAGGTAAAGCAAGTCTACAGCCCTTCAGAGACTTGCCTTGTGTGCAGGACACATTCTTTAAAAAAGAAAAAGTCCATAACTGAGCTTCAAATTCCCTTCATGACCTTGCTTCTACCTACCTCTAGGTCTTTCATTTGCACCAATATTTTTGGTGCCTAAGTTATTGTTCATGGCATCCTTCCTCCTTGGAGTGCTCTAGGAAACATGTCCAGAACTCTTCACCTGGCTAATCCCCACACCTTCTCCAGATCTTACTTTAAATGTCATTTCCTTGGAAGCCTTTCCTGACTGCACACACTGGGTCTCTCCCCTGATACATGCGAGTGTGGCACCCTGAACTTCTTGGTAATGCTGACAGCATGATTACTATGTAACTTTTCCTGAGGGCTCACTAGCTGGCAGCCACTTTTGGCCGGTTCACATGAAATGTCTACCTTAATCCTCACAGCAGCATCATAAAGTAGGTAGTTGCATTAACTTCATTTTACATAGAAAGGATCTGAGTTTTGGGGTAGCACAGCTAAAAGGGGGTCGTGGATCGGGGCTTGAGCAAGGCCGGCTGACTCAAATACTATAATTCTATACTACTGAACTCTCGCAGTCCCTTTCACAGGAAAAGCTGAGGCATCCTCTCCCTGCTAAGCAGGAGGGACATTTTGATCTGGAAACTCTCATGTGTGAGCTTTCCTTCCTGTGCACAAAGCTGGCCCTCCTGATGACCCAAAGCAATGCAGTGCCATAAACGCCTTCTCTCTTTTTGGCAGAAGAGTTGGGGAATCCATCTGGGCTTTGCATCGAAGGATGGGTTCGGAATCTGGACTCCCCCACGTAACTCGCTGTATGTGTACAGCTCTGAACAAGACTGTTAAACTCTCTGAAGCGCTGTCTCCTTACCGGCACCAGGGTATGACGTCATCTGAGTTGTTATGAGTATTAAAGTAGATGGTGTAGAAAACATCAGCAGTTCCATTCATAAAAGAAAAGCTCTTCACTTTTGCACATGACTTCTCAGCTTATGAAACTAAATCATAACTGTTTCTTCATTTGTCCTTAACACAGCAATTGATATTCTTCTTTTTTAAACATTTTTATTGGAGTATAATTCCTTTACAAAGGTGTGTTAGTTTCTGCTTTATAACAAAATGCATCAGCTACACATATGCATATATCCCCACATGTCCTCCCTCTTGTGTCTCCCTCCCATCCTCCCTATCCCACCCCTCTAGGTGGTCACAAAGCACCGAGCTGATCTCCCTGTGCTATGCGGCTGATTCCCACTAGCTATCTGTTTTACGTTTGGTAGTGTATATATGTCCATGCCACTCTCTCACTTCATCCCAGCTTAGCCTTCCCCCTCCCCGTGTCCTGAAGTCCATTCTCTACATCTGCGTTATTATTCCTGTCCTGCCCCTACGTTGTTGAGAACGATTTTTTTTGTTTTTTAGATTCAATATATATGTGTTAGATTATGGTATTGTTTTTCTCTTTCTGACTTACTTCACTCTGTATGGCAGACTCTAGGTCCATCCACCTCACTACAAATAACTCAATTTCGTTCCTTTTTATGGCTGAGTAATATTCCATTTTATATATGTGGCACATCTTCTTTATCCATCTGTCTGTCGATGGACATTTAGGTTGCTTCCATGTCCTGGCTATTGTAAATAGTGCTGCAATGAACAGCAATTTTTGAATTATGGTTTTCTAAGGGTATATGCCCAGTAGTGGGATTGCTGGGTCATATGGTAGGGCTATTTTTAGTTTTTTAAGGAACCTCCATACTGTTCGCCATAGTGGCTGTATCAATTTACATTCCCACCAACAGTGCCGGAGGTTCTCTTTTCTCCACACCCTCTGCAGCATTTATTATTTGTAGATTTTTTGATGAGGCCATTCTGACTGGTGTGAGGTGTTACCTCACTGTAGTTTTGATTTGCATTTCTCTAATGATTAGTGATGTTGAGCACCCTTTCATGTGTTAGTTGGAAATCTGTATATCTTCTTTGGAGAAATGTCTGTTTAGGTCTTCTGCCCATTTTTGGATTGGGTTGTTTGTTTTTCTGGTATTGAGCTGCATGAGCTGCTTGTATATTTTGGAGATTAATCCTTTGTCAGTTGCTTCATTTGCAAATATTTTCTCCCATTCTGAGGGTTGTCTTTTCATCTTGTTGATGGTTTCCTTTGCTGTGCAAAAGCTTTTAAGTTTCATTAGGTCCCATTTGTTTATTTTTGTTTTTATTTCCATTTCTCCAGGAGGTGGGTCAAAAACGATCTTGCTGTGATTTATGTCATAGAGTGTTCTGCCTATGTTCTCCTCTAAACATTTTATAGTATCTGGCCTTACATTTAGGTCTTTAATCCATTTTGAGTTTATGTTTGTGTATGGTGTTAGGGAGTGTTCTAAATTCATTCTTCTACATGTAGCTGTCCAGTTTCCCAGCACCACTTATTGAAGAGGCTGTCTTTTCTCCATTGTATATTCTTGCCTCCTTTATCAAAAATAAGGTGACCATATGTGCGTGGGTTTATCTCTGGGCTTTCTATCCTGTTCCATGATTCTATATTTCTGTTTTTGTGCCAGTACCATACTGTCTTGATTACGGTAGCTTTGTAATATAGTCTGAAGTCAGGGAGTCTGATTCCTCCATCTCCGTTATTCTTTCTCAAGATTGCTTTGGCTATTAGGGGTCTTTTGTGTTTCCATACAAATTGTGAAATTTTTTGTTCTAGTTCTGTGAAAAATGCCATTGATAGTTTGATAGGGATTGCACTGAATCTGTAGATTGCTTTGGGTAGTATAGTCATTTTCACAATGTTGATTCTTCCAATCAAAGAACATGGTATATCTCTCCATCTGTTTGTATCAGCTTTAATTTCTTTCATCAGTGTCTTATAGTCTTCTGCATACAGGTCTTTTGTCTCCTTAGGTAGGTTTATTCCCAGGTATTTTATCCTTTTTGTTGCAGTGGTAAATGGGAGTGTTTCCTTAATTTCTCTTTCAGATTTTTCATTGTTAGTGTATAGGAACGCAAGAGATTTCTGTGCATTAATTTTGTATCCTGCTACTCTACCAAATTTATTGATTAGCTCTCGTAGTTTTCTGGTAGCACCTTTAGGATTCTCTATGTATAGTATCATGTCATCTGCAAACAGTGACAGCTTTACTTCTTCTTTTCCAATTTGGATTCCTTTTTCTTTTTCCTCTCTGATTGCTGTGGCTAAAACTTCCAAAACTATGTTGAATAAGAGTGGTGAGAGTGGGCAACCTTGTCTTGTTCCTGAGCTTAGAGGAAACGTTTTCAGTTTTTCACCATTGAGAATGATGTTGGCTGTGGGTTTGTCATATATGGCCTTTATTATGTTGAGGTAAGTTCCCTGTATGCCTACTTTCTGGAGGGTTTTTATCATAAATGGGTGTTGAATTTTGTGGAAAGTTTTTTCTGCATCTATTGAGATGATCATATGTTTGTTTCCCTTCAGTTTATCACATTGATTGATTTGCATATATTGAAGAATCCTTGCATTCCTGGGATAAACCCCACTTGATCACGGTGTATGAGCCTTTTAATGTCCTGTTGGATTCTGTTTGCTAGTATTTTGTTGAGGATTTTTGCATCTATGTTCATCAGTGATATTGGCCTGTCGTTTTCTTTCTTTGTGACATCTTTGTCTGGTTTTGGTATCAGGGTGATGGTGGCCTCGTAGAATGAGTTTGGGAGTGTTCCTCCTTCTGGTATATTTTGGAAGAGTTTGAGAAGGATAGGTGTTAGCTCTTCTCTAAATGTTTGATAGAATTCGCCTGTGAAGCCATCTGGTCCTGAGCTTTTGTTTGTTGCAAGATTTTTAATCACAGTTTCAATTTCAGTGCCTGTGATTGGTCTGTTTATATTTTCTGTTTCTTCCTGGTTCAGTCTTGGAAGGTTGTGCTTTTCTAAAAATGTGTCCATTTCTTCCAGATTGTGCATTTTATTGGCATAGAGTTGCTTGTAGTAATCTGTCATGATCCTTTGTATTTCTACAGTGTCAGTTGTTACTTCTCCTTTTTCATTTCTAATTCTATTGATTTGAGTCTTCTCCCTTTTTTTCTTGATGTGTCTGGGTAATGTTTTATCAATTTTGTTTATCTTCTCAAAGAGCCAGCTTTTAGTTTTATTGATCTTTGCTATTGCTTCTTTCATTTCTTTTTCATTTATTTCTGATCTGCTCTTTTATGATTTCTTTCCTTCTGCTAACTTTGGGGTTTTTTGGCTCTTCTTTCTCTAATTGTTTTAGGTGTAAGGTTAGGTTGTTTATTTGAGATGTTTCTTGTTTCTTGAGGTAGGATTGTATTGCTATAAGCTTCCCTCTTAGAACTTCTTTTGCTGCAACCCATAGGTTTTGGGTCCTCGTGTTTTCATTGTCATTTGTTTCTAGATATTTTTGGATTTCCTCTTTTTTTTTTTTTTGCGGTACGCGGGCCTCTCACTGTTGTGGCCTCTCCCGTTGCGGAGCACAGGCTCCGGACGTGCAGGCTCAGCGGCCATGACTCACAGGCCCAGCCGCTCCGCGGCATGTGGGATCCTCCCGGACTGGGGCACGAACCCGTGTCCCCTGCATCAGCAGGCAGACTCTCAACCATGCACCGCCACCAGGGAAGCCCAATGTGGACCATTTTTAAAGTCTTTATTGAACTTGTTACAATGGACCAATGTGGACCATTTTTAAAGTCTTTATTGAACTTGTTACAATGTTGCTTCTGTTCTATGTTTTGGCCTTCTAGCTGGAGGCACGTGGGGTCTCAGCTCCCTGACCAGGGCTCGAATCCACAAACCCTGCATTGGAAGGCGAAATCCTAACTACTGGACCACCAGGGAGTCCCTGCGTTTGTTCTTAAAATAACCCAGGCTATCTAAACACAAATGTGGGACAGCACAATTGACATAATTGCAATTTCTTGTTGGCTTGCATGGATTGACTTTTTGGATAAAAATCACAGAATCAACTTAGACCCTGGCTCTGCCACTTTGAAATGCTGTTATCTTGGGAAATACCCTTCTGCTCTCTGAGCTCCTGAAAATAATAAAAAAAATATGTTGTATCCTATCTACCAGTCTCGTAAGGTTGGGGTGAGAATCAAGATGGCCGGTGTGGGATTGTTCAGTGAACTGTAGAGGGCTATTCAAAACTGAGTTGTTGAGCTTCCCTGGTGGCGCAGTGGTTGAGAGTCCGCCTGCCGATGCAGGGGACACGGGTTCGTGCCCCAGCCCAGGAAGATCCCGCATGCCGCAGAGCGGCTGGGGCCGTGAGCCATGGCCGCTGAGCCTGCGCGTCCAGAGCCTGTGCTCCACAACGGGAGAGGCCACAACAGTGAGAGGCCTGCGTACCGCAAAAAACAACAAAAAACAAACTGAGTTGTTATTACCTGATCTCTATTTCTGTGTTTACTCTGCATATTTAAAATCAAATTTGAAACTCATCAATTCTTACTTCTCCGTAGCATCCTGAAAGATTTATGCAGTGAGATGGACACCCACTCTGCTCCAGAAAACTTTCTTCATAATTACCATTTATTGACCACTGGCTTGAGTCTGGCCCACTGCTCATTCTCTGGTGCATATTATTGTAGATGGTCACATGCAACTTTCAGAGCAACATGCTTTGTGTAAAATGCTGTAAGTGCTCAGAGAATACTCGAAAATTTAATGGGACTGACCTTCCCCTGGAGATTTTAGTCATAGGTCTGCAGAGAAGCAAAAAGTTTTGCAGTGATAACACCTTGTCTCACAGAGGGCTTTTACAAGAGTATGAGTTGAAAGTTTCACCTTTCTTCCTCCCTTCTTTCCTGCCTCTCTCCTCATTTGTTTATGAATCCTGCTTCCTTAATCACTGTCAGTGCACCTTTCTACTCTGCAGATTGAACCTTTGAACCCGGAGAAATGTCTTGGTCAAGTGGAACCTCTTATTAGCCTCCTCTTAGGGCTGTTGTGAGCATCCTGTGTGGAAATCACACAGCCCAATTCCTGGTGCTTAATAAACAATAAGTTGAAGGTGAGGCCAGCTACTGACCCACTCTGCTGTCTCCAGGGTTGCCTTCCACATGGCAGTAACATAAAAATATACAGATCAAACATTACAGTTCCAAAGAATAATTCACTTGGTTTTGGTGGCTAAGACAAGGTCACAGACAGAAATGGAACCCCAGAAAGAGGAGGAGGGAAAGGTTGGAAGGCAGAACTTTAGTCCTGCTCCAAGAGGATTTACATGGCAGGTAAGATAATACATCCTCTTTTTCATTGACCCACAAGGCAAAGAGTGAGAGAGACCTAAGTGGTGGAATTTATCCTATATTTTTAGGCAGCCGATGGTAACTTTGTCCAGTGGATTAAATGTTCTTTGTTGTCCTGGAGACCAAGGAGAGCAGGAATGGAGAGGATGTGGAAGCACCCCACTTTCCGAAAACTTCAGCATCCTTCCTGGTACTTCAGTGTCTTCCCCAGTACCTCTGAAAGTGTACAAGGGGTCAGGGAAGATCCCTTTTGTATTGGCCAAGGCAGGGAATGTGGGAAGGGGAAAAAAGAGTTCCCCTTAGGAAAAAGAAAGTTTGATTTCTGAAACAGAACTGCCAGATGAAAAGTACCAGGTACACAGATGTCCAATAAATTGTAGCTATTATTATCTGTTTCAACCTTACATTCCAGTGATTTATGTCTCTTATCTCCCCTGCTTGAATTTAAGTGCCTGACAATAGGATGCATATCTGATTTATCTTTTTATTGCTTATAAAACTTTGCACATAGAAGGAGGTAAATATTTGTGTAATAAGTTATGTGTGTGTGCATGCGTGTGTATAATCATAGGAAACCAATCACTGCTTTGTGGTTCATCAGTAAATATGAACTGAAACCTCTGAACTGAGACTTCTCATGCTGGGTATGACGGTAGGCATGACAAATTCAGAATGATGGGCTTTGAGGCAAAATTTTAAATGACCAGAAATCTCAAACCTTAAGATTTTCCACCAACAATTTGTCTCAGAGTTAGCTAAGATTTACTGAACTCTGTGTGTTAAATGTTATGTTAAGAGATTCCGTATGATATTTACAGTTTAAAAAGCTCTGAAAAAAGATGTCACCACCTCCGTCTTATAGATAAGAAAACTGAGTTTTAGAGAGGTGAAATAATTTGTCCAAGGTCATGTACCAGTACCAAGTTGAGCTGAGATGCTGAATTCAAGCACATATGTTTCTTGGGAAAGACTATGAATTTGACAACTGTAAGGAATTATCTTATTGATCATTTTTTAATTCAAGTCCCCTGGCAATCAGTAGAAACGGCTCAATCAGCCGACGGTGGCCATTTAGCAAACTCGAGAAAATCAAGTTAGATGTGGAGTGTCTGTTGAAAGAACCAGCAAGCCTTAGAGGGAAGATGGAGGTAAACTGAAAACTGCCCTTTATTCCTTAAGTGACATGGGATATGAAGTGTTTGACATTTCTCCTCCCTCGGAAATTAGGGAATAATAAAACTTAGGGTTGGAAGGGACACCAAGAACCCCCAAATCTAGTGACACTTTCTTGGAATCCTTCCCCGGCATTCGTGACTGTATCAAACCCATTTATTATACCGTTAAAATAGGACAGTTCTCTTTCATTGTTCTTATCTTCCTCACTAGGAGCTGAATCTGTTTTCAGTTTCCACTCTGAGCGCTGGCACGTAGTAGGTGTTATGTATGTGTTTGTAAAAACAAATTTTCTGAATTATCTTTCGGGGGCATATGAAGCAGGGTTTTTTTTTTTAAATCAAATTCAATGACCCCCCCCCAAAAAAAACAAAAACCAAATGACAGAAAGCAAACTAAAAATATATTAGGCGAAAGTATAATTATTTCGGGTCAACTAATTAAAATTTGGAAAGCAGTGATGCAGCTTTTTTTTTTTACATCTTTATTGGAGTGTAATTGCTTTACAATGCTGTGTTGGTTTCTGCTGTATAACAAAGTGAATCAGCTATACGTATACATATATCCCCATATCCCCTCCTTCTTGCGTCTCCCTCCCACCCTCCTTATGACACCCCTCTAGGTGGTCACAACGATGCAGCTTAATATATATAAGTAAAATAAGTAAAATAACCAGAAACCCAATGAGTAGCAGTACTTTTCCTTCCTTCAGTGCCTCTGCTTCTTCCCGCAGATGAGCTATGGTCTTCTTCTGAAGATGGGACGGGAAACCCAGGCACTTTCTAGCCTAAGTTATCTCTTTGTTGGACTAGTTCCCATTCTGCAAAATCCCAGGGAAGTGCTCTGGTTGGGAAGCACTGGGTCTTGAGTCAACACACGTTCAAGGCTTAGCCTGCCCTAAATATTTTCTGCCACAAACCACAAGGTAGGAGGGAATAGGATTGCTCCCCCAAGAGAAAAAGGAGCTGGTGTTGAAGAGGTAAAGGTTGCTGGGCAGAAACAAAGCAGAATGAAGCAGTATGACTACTATGTTAGCCTTAGCTGGGGCATTTCTCTCCCTTCAAGACAGAAGCTTCTCCTGAAGTCAGGAGAAAAACTCTTTTCCTCCTGAGCCCATGTGTCTCCTTCTTACAGGTAAGGGTTTAGTATGGTGCACTCTGTCTTTGGTGCTGACCTTTGGACTGGACAGATTTTATAAATCTATGTATGTACATGTACGTATATGTATATATCCATGTACAAAACATGTGTGTGTATATTACATGTCCCTTCCTCCCTTCCCATGGGCTCGCCACTTCCACAGCTCCTTACTCTACAGCAGTTCTCCTGGTGAGCACATCATCCCTCCCAATACAGCAGGTCTTCCCTACAGGAGTTTACTCCACCACAAGGATAAGGTTAAGAAAGACTCCGTGGAACTACAGAGTTACATGTTGGACGCCACTGTATAACCCAAGAATCATTTTCCCCACTCAGTGGGAATTCTTTGAGTACAAGGACTGTGAGTCCGTCTCTTGCATTCTGCACAGCCCTTAACGTGGAGTGTAGAACGTAGTAGATATATCACTAGCGTATGAATGAATGAACGGGTAAAATACTTACAGCTCAAAACCACATGCTAACTAGTTTCCCTTAGTTAAAGCTTTAATAATTCATCTATATCTGATGTATGATTTTTATCGTCAAATCTGATCATGTTTCATTATAATTAACCTTTTTACTTTCATAATTAGCAAACTTTAAATTTTCATAAAATTTAATAAACCTAATCCTTTTAATAAAGTTGATTAGTTTCTGCCATTCAGTTTGCTAATTGAATTAAAAGCTGATGACTCTGGCTTTTCTACAATATAATATTTAGAAGCAATACTTAGTCCATAGAAATTTGTTTCCTATGAAAACACCTGTTACAAAGGAGAAAATTTGATCAGGATAAAGACAAATTTAGAGTTTATATTGAATCTTAAACTAAACACGAACTTGTTAATATCCTTTTCCTATGGTTGATAGTTGCTTGGATTTTGACTTTAGAAAATATATTTTAGCTTCAAATGACCAAACTTCAGTGAAATTGGTTTAGTCAAAATTTTAGGCAGTTTTTGATTGGAGATAAGGTAGTGCATCTTCACTTGGGATTTGTTTTTCAGAATGGATGAGCGTTTTGGTTGACATTTGTCCGCGTGGATGAATCAACAGAGCTGTGTGAAAGAGACTGGCTCATTCTGCAGCCTTTAGAAAAGGAGTTTTGGGGGGGACCAAGGTGTCTGTCTCAGAAGTAAGGGATGGTGAACAGATTCTCTGATACTGGTTTTCTGTCTACCTCCTATTCTGTCTTTGAAAGAAAATTAGATAGACAGGCAGACAGAAAAAAAAAAAAAAAGAACTACCCAAACTAGCAACTTAAACTACAGTATTTGCTGTTAAAGACCTGTGAGGGGATTTTTGTGGAGCTGAACAGTGAGGGCATCCCAACTAGCCCTGGGATGAGAGCATTTGCATTGGCATCTATTTCTAAGGAAAGCTCTCGTGATAGAAACCTGTAAGAGGTCAATGAAAGCATACACATTTGATACTTTCTCTGAATACAGAAATTAGTATTCATCAGAATCCCCAGAGCCTAGCCCTGAGCTCCTTGGATGGTTTTTTGAGTGCAAATGTGGTGAATCTCCTTCCAAAGAGCGAGCACCATGGTGTCACGCCCCGGGGGAGGATGGAGAAGGGTGCAGCTGGAGACTAGCAAAATCCAGACGCCAGGGGCGATTAGAACCAAGGAAAGAATTTGAGGCAGGGCCAAGGAAGAGTGCAGTGCCTTAGGTGCTCAGGGCCTGTGAGAGGCAGGGAACGGGAGACAAATACAAACGTAAGAGAGCAGAGCGTGAGCAGGAATATGACACGGAGCAAACCAGGAAGTTCCTTTTTCTTGGGGTTGGTGGCTTGAACTGGGAGTTACTTAGTCTAATCTAATAGCCACATCTCACCCTGGTTGTCATCTGATATAATGTGCCCTTAGTCAGTATTTGCTGAATCGAATTGAACTTCGGTAATAGTTCAGTTTATACAAATAATAGCTCAGTTTTGTAAACCAGACACTTTACACTCACAATACTTCAGTTTAAACATTATTTTCCCTGTTTAATGCATGAGGAAGAAAAGCCTGAGAGAGCTCATCTTGCTTAAAATCCCACAGGGAATCAGCCTTTCGGCCGCCACTTCTATCTGATTCCAAAACTAAGCCTGCTGTCTGTGCCATGTCGCCTTCATAGAGTAGGAAGGAATGGGCCATGGGTCAGGGACGACAGGTAGTGAATGGAAAGTGGGATGGAAGGGAAAGATGGAGAATACAACTAGGGGAAATTGTTTGTTTGTTTCGGGGGGTTGGGGAGAGCATTCCTTTCCAGTTTCTGGGAAATGGCTGCTCTGCCAGCAGTCTGTGAATTCTCAGACTCAGGAAAATTAGACTCAGGTCTTACTTTCTCAGTGCCTGGAATAAGCAATCTACTCTCCTGGGTCCTAAGTTATCAGCGCTCAAGGTATTCAGTGGAGCCCTGTGAGTGGACCCCATGGTTACCAGGTAGTGGAGCCGAAGGCGAGAATCTGGGATTTGGAGTCGGGGAGATTTGAGCTCAAGTCTTGGTTCTGCTGCTTGTTGCCTAAGGGAAACTGGACACACTTAAACATTCCTTGAGCCGTGGTTGCAAAATAAATGAAACTGGATATAGTTTGCTTCTCAAAGAGTTATTGTAACAATTCAATTAGATAATGTATGCCAATGAGCCTAGTACAATGCCTGGTACATTGCAGGCTCTTAATATATTAACTCGCCATTCTTTTTAACAAAATGATGTAATTCCAACTTCAGTGCCTTTCCACTACACTCTCAATGGTTCATGTCACCAAACGCAGCACTTACATGCCAACTATTTGTCTTATAGGATAATAGGAAAGATTACCAAATCAAGATCTTGGTGAAGTTGGAGAGTGGGCAAAGTTTGATTTCAGTATAGTAGAACGCATCTCGTGAATTATTTATTTTTCTTTCAAAGACACTCGCTCCAGCCTCCTCATTTGGAGAATATATTTCTGTCAGGCTCTGTCTAAACTTCCAGCTAACCAAAACTACTGGAAAGACATGCTTTACTATTCGCCCTACACACCTTAATTTTTTACTGTTAGTGTAGACAGTGATTGTTCCTAGCATTATTTTCTTCGTTCTTATTCCCTCTGTGGAAAGAGAGGCTCTGTCTGTAGTTAAATACTTAATATATCTTCCAAAATTTGGGGAAAGTGTGTGGGATGGGCAGAATACCTTCCTTACAGTCATGACACACAGTGGGTGCTGACCCAGCAACACTAAGTGCTAACCCCACTCGGAATGAATGGATTTTCTTTCTGCACTGCTCTCTGTACCATTTCTCAGCTCTGAAGGCAAGATTGAGGATCAGAATTGAGCGTAGCAGTGATCATGCTTTGAATATCCCACTCCAATAAAAAGAGCAGGTTTTTCCTCCTGTTCGAAATGAGGACAACGACATTTCCGCGCTTCTTTCGTAAACTCACATTGAGGGAGACGTGTAATAGCGCTTTGCACGATCAGATACATTACGGACCTATAAGGATGGGGTTCTCTCCTGATGGTGCGATTACTCTTCCCTCGGCTGACTCCTAGTTCTTGGACATCTGATTACCAATGGCCTCCTTCTGCATTTGTTGTCAGGGAGTAGAGGTTAGGTATCATTGTCTGTCTGGTTAACCTTGTCATTATTTGATTAACTAGCTGTTCGACTTCGCATTAGGACCCTCTATACTTTTGCCTTGATATTGGGAGGGTGGAGGATCCTTCATGGGAATTTTCAAAACCTGAAGGACCAAAATAACTCATTGTAAAAGCATATTAAATATACATTTTATTTTTATAAGGTAATTGGAATACAGTAAGCCTTCACAAAATCTTCCTGAGACATGGCTCAGTGCAACATATAGAGGGTTAAAGCACTGTTGAGGAAGGTGTGGGTTTCAAGAGGTTTAAATACTATTGCAATCATTTTTTAAAACTCTGCATTCAATGATACTTGAAATCCAGGCTAGCTCTCATTCATTTATTCACTCACTCAACAAATAATTACTGAGCTTCTACTGTATTCCAGTAGCTCTTTACCAATATTTTATGGGTGTATATCAAATTCATTGGTTTGGTCGAAACCTGACTTCCCTCCTTGTCATTCTAGGGCTTATTTGGACAAGTTATTATGTCTTTTGTGCAGAGATAACTAGTTCTCAGGAAGCCGGTGGCCTCCAGGGCTGCACCTGAGCCAATCACGATGCACTCAGAGTGGCTGAGTGATTGACGTGTTGCATAAATAGAATGCTGAAAACACAATATGGGACTGGAAGAGCCAAATGTCAAAAAAAAAAAGGCTCTGAAAATAACCATTCAAATGTATGCAAATTGCCTAATTAATTGACCTCAGTTGTGCGTGCAGACGTCCTTTGCCTTTCCCTTTGTGAACTGGTTATTTTTCCTGTGCTCCAAAACGATATTCCAAGGTGAATTAAACCCTTTCAGGCTATAAGTTAATATTCAGTTCATACGTAAACACATTTATAAACATTCATCGAATTCAAATTACTCGTTTCATAAATACTATTTTCTTCATTTTCAGCTAATAGATGTGTCCTCTGCATTTATTCAGTGTTGGTCTTAAGGAGTTCACTGTGTGGGGAGGTGATAGTTATTTAAATGGCAACATAGTGTTTACTTTCAGGTTGATTGAGAGTATTCCTAGTTCCCAACTGTTTGTTTCTGTAAAGATTTAGTGCAGAGGCTTCATGTGGAGTGTTGGTGAGGTGAGTAAAATATAATGATGATTGTCAGAGAACTGTGCATCCCAGAGCGTTTGCTTTAAAGAGATGTCAAAGGAAAGACTCACTAGGCTGAACTCAGGAAAGAGTAAAATGAGTCTTAACGGGGTCAACGTAACCTCAGATGTAGCTTCAGCTCGGCATTATATTTATTTGTCCATTCGTTAATTAAATGGCTAATGGATGTAGTTGGGTTGGCCAAAAAGTTCGTTAGGGTTTTTCCGTAACATCTTACAGAAAAACCCGAATGAAGCTTTTGGCCAACCCAATATTTATTCATTGTTATCAGTCTACCCATCCATCCACCTAAAAATTAACTCTCTCAATAAACATATGCAAACTATCTTTCCGCATCGAAATTTGAAAACTGATGGATCCAACGCAAGTTCCTGGGTCACATCACAGATCCACGGAATCTGACACATCTACATTTTAAATAAGCTTCCAGAGTAATTATTACACGCATCAGAATACTTCTGTCTTACATAAATACATGTTATGCACGTGCTTAGTGCCAGGCGCTGAAATAGGTGATGGGCACTGGGGTTGCATTTGTGAATGAGGCAGACACTCCTTTCTTTAAGGCGTTGATATTTACAATTAAGCACAACGAGTACTATCACAGGGGACATAGGAGGAGTTATGGGACGGTATAACCAGCGATCCTAAAGTAAGGTAAGAGTCAGGAAAGGGCTCCCTAAGAATATCATGTTTAAGTAAGTAATCCCTGAAGGTTGAATGGGGTTTAGCCACATGGAAAAAGATTAACCAGATTGCACGGCCTGTGCTGCTGTTTGGGGTGTGGAATGGGTAATTTGAACCAAAAGATGACATAGACCTGGAGTTTATCACCTGCTCTGGAAGACAGACAAGTGAGCAATAATTACATTTTGGCTACAAGCACTAAGTCATGATGAATCAAACATGTTCTGGGGTCAGAATTTGAAGCCGTTTCACCACTGTGTGACACCAGGAAAGTCAATCTCTTTGCACCTCAGTTTTCTTATTTTTATAAGAAGGTACAGTATCCCTTCCTCGCCAGAATGCTCTGATGGTTGAATGATATCATCGTATGTAACAAATACTAAAGGAGCACGGAGAAACCTGGTGGTCTTGGGAAAGGCTTCTCAGAGACCAGAAGAAAATATGTGATAGAGCCTGCTCTCCAGGGATGCTGCTGGGATTGGCCACGGGCAACGCTTTGGGAGTCATCTCTCACCCTTTAAATGCCAGTGGGGGACCAAACCTAGAGGAGGTGGAGCCCTGGAAGCAACAGGAAGTGGTTTCACAGGGATTCGGTAGAGCTTCCTGAGCCTATAGCTCCTTGAAGATGGAGACATCAGAGTCTGGCCAGAGATCCAGGCAATCAGCTAAGGCAGGTATGAGAGGAAAATGGTGGGCGCCACATGGTCACTGAGGGGACCAGGCACAAAACTACAGGTGAAACATGTCCACGGAAACCCCAGCGATGTGAGAGAGGTTAGAAACCTCCAAGCAAGGGCAGATCCACAAGATTTCCATTGAGCGGTCATCATTGTGACCTAACTTTGCTCACTGTCTGGTGTGATCTGGCAACACAGGCAAGAGTGTTGTGTACCGGAACCATATTGGGCATGGTGGTGGTTCGTAATTTAAATGGCATTGTTGCTGATTTTGTGTGCTCTATGACTGCCCTTTGTGAGAACATCAGAGAACATCAAAAAGTCAATGCACTTAGTATGATCATCTCCAGGTCCATCCATGTTGCTGCAAATGGCATTATTTCATTCTTTTTAATGGCTGAGTAATATTCCATTGTATCGTATATATGTACCACATCTTCTTTATCCATTCCTCTGTTGATGGACATTTAGGTTGCTTCCATGTCTTGGCTCTTGTAAACAGTGCTGCAGTGAACATTGGGATGCATGTATCCTTTCATACTAGGTGAAGTAAGTCAGACAGAGAAGGACGAATATCATATGATATTGCTTATATGGGGAATCTAAACAACAATGATACAAATGAACTTATTTACAAAACAGACTCACAGACTTAACTTATGGTTACTAGGGGGGAAGGGTTGGGGAATTTGGGATTGACATGTATACACTACTATATTTAAAATAGATAACCAATAAGGACCTACTGTATAGCACAGGGAACTGTGCTCAGTATTCTGTAATGACCTAAATGGGAAAAGAATTTGAAAAAGAATAGATACGTGTATATGTAGAACTGAATCACTTTGCTGCACACCTGAAACTAGCACATTGTTAATCAACTGTACTCCAATATAAAATAAAAAATTTTTAAAAAGTCAATGCACTTCATCACTGACCACAAAGATTTTTAAGTGTATACTTGGTCATGATTTCTTCCCAAACTTACTTTGCAAGACAAAACGCTCAAACCTTTGCTTCTCTCCTTTGACCGCCTCCTCTTTTGCTCTTTTCTCTCCTTCCTTCATTCTTTCTTCCTGTTTTCTTCTTTCTCCACCCAGAGGTCTGACTTGAGATCTTTCTTCAGCTTCTTACAATCTGTGCATGAGTGAATTCCTCGATGAATCCACATAAGTTATGAAGAAGGAAGAGGTGTCTGCTACCAGGACAAACTACTTTACCCATCCGGAAGTGTTTTCATTGCCTTTGTTTGTTTTTCTTCTAAGCTGTGGAGAGAGCAGAACATGGTCACTCAAAATTTCTGGGTGAAGCCACCTGCTATCATTTCCAGTGTTGAGATTTCTAAGAGCCAAAGCTTTTTAACTCTGCACGCTTCAGTGTGTCAGCATTAAACACTTAACTGTTTGTTTGTGTGTCAAAGAGGCAGGCCCAGCAGGGGACAAAAAAGAAAACACAGAATTCCTGTGTGAGAAGAGCTTAGCGGCTAAGGCTGGGGAGGGGGTGAAGGTTGGGACCACAGACACGTCACAACACACGGGAGAAAACCCACACATGGGTGTGTGGCTATGTATGTGCATGTTTGTATACATACATGTGTGTGCATATGTGTGAATGAATATATGTCACTGTGTTTTCCTGTGTGGCACGCGGAAGTGGGACAGCACTTGTATGTGTGCTGGTGTGAGTGTGTGTTTGCACAGTGCCTCCAGGAACTGCTGAGTGGGTACTGAAAACTTAGGACTCCAAATTGCATTTTGAGGCAGGAGAAGACACTCCAATTTTTTCGATGGTGAAGTATAACATATGTCAAGAATGGTACACAGGGACTTCCTTGATGGTCCAGCAGTTAAGACTCTGCGCTTCCACTGCAGTGAGGGGCACGGGTTCAATCCCTGTTTGGGGAACTAAGATCCCACATGTCACACAGTGTGCCCCCCCCCCAAATCAATTCAAAATAAAGAATAATACACAAATGATTAGGGTGAATTTTCACAGATTGAACACATCTGTGTAACCAGTACCAAGATCAAGAAACACAATATTACCAGAATGATAGAGGCCCTCTCACCCCATCCGATCATACCTCTCCCAAAAGGTAACTACTTTCCTGATTTGTAACAGTACATATGTGTTTTCCCTGTTTTTTTAACTTGATAGAAAGTATATACATGTATCCTGTACTTTTTCATGCCTGGCATCTTTCACTCAGTAGACTTTTTGTGAGACTCATCAATTTACAGGGGTTTTTGTTTGTTTGTTTGTTTTGCAGTACGCGGGCCTCTCATTGTTGTGGCCTCTCCCGTTGCAGAGCACAGGCTCCGGACACGCAGGCTCAGCGGCCATGGCTCACGGGCCCAGCTGCTCCACGGCATGTGGGATCTTCCCCGACCGGGGCACGAACCCGCGTCCCCTGCATCGGCAGGCGGACTCTCAACCACTGCGCCACCGGGTAAGCCCTTTTTTTTTTTTTCTAAATCTTATTGTGCGACTCTACCGCCATGTACCTGTATCCATCTGTAGCGGAACCCGTGGGCAGTTTACAGCTTTCAGTTAGTTGTGCTCCCCTGGATGTCCTTGTTCGTTATGTTTGGTGAATGGAAGTGTGTATTTGTTGGGTGTAAGTCTGGGTGTAGAATTGCTGGGTCATGGTGTGTGTACATCCCCATCCTTAATACACACTGCTACACAGTTGACCCAAGGTATTGTACCAATTTATATTTCCACCAAGAATCAGCTTGTCAATATGGGATTATAACTGGGATTGCATTGACTCTACAGATGAATCTGAGGGTTATGGAGTCTTACACTCCACAAAATAGTGTCTCTCTCTATTTACTTAGATCCTATTTGTTTTATTTCATTAGGGATTTGTAGTTTCCAGCCTATGGATCCTGCCCACATTGTGTTAGATAAATATCTAGGTATTTCCTTTTTGGATGCTATAGTAAATAGTACTGTTAGCATTTTTGATCTCCAATTGTTTATTTCTAGCTTATAGAAATACAATTGATATTTTATGTTACCTTTGTAAAATGTGACCTTGCAAAACTCAATCATTCATTTTAGGAGCCTTTTCTGTAGATTCCTTTGGATTTTTCTACATAAACAAGCATGCCATCTGTGAACAAAGACAATTTGATTTCTTCTTTTCCCCCGCAATGTGTATGCTTTTTCTTTCTTTTACAAGGGTCACTGTTGTTGGTTTGGGTTTACGGCATCACCTAGCCTTGATCTGTGCCTCATAATTCTCAAATTATAATTGTGGATTTGTCCCTTTCTCCTTTTAGTTCTACCAGTTTTTGCTCCATGTAGTTTGAAAATCTGAGTTTATATTCATACACATTTAGTATTGTTATGTCTCCTTGATGTTATGAATTGAATTGCGTTCCCCTCAGATCCATATGTTGAAGTCCTAGCCCTTAGTATCTCAGAATGTTACCTTATTTGGGGATAGGGTGGTTACAGATGTAATTAGTTAAGATGAGGTTGTACTGTAGTAGAGTGTGCTTCTAACCCAGTACAACTGGCATGCTTATAAAAAGAGGAAACTTGGACACAGACATGTATACAGGCAGAAGACTGCGAAGATGAAGCCAGAGATTGGAGTGATGCTTCTACAAGTCAAGCAAACACCAAAGATTGCCAGCAAAGCACCAGAATCTAGGCAAAAGGCAGGAAGCTGATTCTCCCTCAGCCCTCAGAAGGAATCAACATTACTGATACCTTGATTTTTAACTTCTAGCCTCCAGAACTGTGAGACAATAAATTTCTCTTGTTTAAGCCACTCGGTTTGTGGTACTTAGTTATGGCAGCCCCAGCAAACTAACACACTTGGTGAATTGTCCATTTTATCATTAATAGTATCTTTCTTGATCCCTGGTAAGTTTTCTTTTTTTTTTAAGAAATAACACATTTTATTTCATTTTATTTTCTACTTTTTGGCTGTGTCTCTCGGCATGCGGGATCTTAGTTCCCTGACCGGGGATTAGACCTGTGCCCCCTGCAGTGGAAGCACGGAAGCTTAACCTCTGGACTGCCAGGGAAGTCCCACCTGGTAATTTTTCTTGATCTAATACTAATAACCACTATATTTTTTTCTTTTAAAATTAACATTTGCTTAATATATCATTTTCCATCTTTTTACTTGTAATGTATCTGTATTATTATATTTAACAAGGGTATTTTATAGACAGAAATAGTTAGGTTTCCCGCCCCCAATTTAATTTGGCAATCTGTCTATTAATTGGCGTGTTTTGACTACTTACATTTAATATAATTATTGATATGACTAGATTTAAGTATATCACTTAATTACTTATTTTCTATTTGTCTCCTTTGGTTTTTGTTCTTTCATTCCTCATTTACTTCCTTCTTTTGGATTATTTGAATAGGTTTTAGCTTTTCATTTTAATTAATCTATGGGTTTTGGGGTTATACATTTTTTTTTGGTTTTCTTAGTGGTTGCTTTAAGGGAATACAACATATATACCTGCCATACCTTTTCACAGTCAGTTTAGAATGAATATTTCAAGTAAAATAGGTACTTTTACCTTCCCCCCTCAGGTTATATTTCTCATATGTATTACATTTACATATATCAAAAGGAGACTAGGGGCTTCCCTGGTGGCCAGTGGTTGAGGGTCCACCTGCCGATGCAGGGGACGTGGGTTCGTGTCCCAGTCCGGGAAGATCCCACATGCCACAGAGCGGCTAGGTCTGTGAGCCATGGCCACTGAGCCTGCGCGTCCAGAGCCTGTGCTCCTCAATGGGAGAGGCCACAACAGTGAGAGGCCCGCGTACCACAAAAAAAAAAAAAAAAAAAAAAAAGGAGACTAAAAATGACTGGAGTTTTATTCTGTTCCAAAGGCAGCCTCTCAGCAGACTTGATCAGGTGCTATGGTAGTTCTTGCTTACTATACCCTGGTGCTCATTTGTTCTGCCATTGCCAAGCCATTACTGTTATGATTATGTAGGATTACTCCATGACCAAGCATCATCTATCAGGTGCAACAGTTGTCATTAGGAAAGTCACATGTGTTGTTAAGGAAGTCGTAAGCAAGTGAAGATTCTAGATTAAAACAGGGCTTCAGAAGTTCCATCTCTTGTGGGAATGGCTTAGAAATAATTTGTCAGGAGTTCTTTGAACCTCAAAGTCCACTGCTTTGGTCATTTCCCAGTGCACTGTGCACATAATTCAAGGTCATGGCATGTTGCTGGCACCATTCCTTATCCATCTTCTCCACTTGTATGAATATCTCTCTGGCTTTACGGCCATGCTCAAATGCCACTTTTCCCTGTGGTTCTCACCGATCCCCAGCTCCAACACCAAATCTGTCATGTACTCATCTGTGTTCCCAGAATGCTTCACAGGGACCTCCCCTATTAAATCTTTCTCCTGATCTTCATACTGCGAGTTCCTCAAGGACAGAGATTGGATCCTTTTCATCTTTGTGTTGCTAGACAACGTAAGTAAAGCTTAATGTTTTTTGTATTATTGATAATATATGTGGAATATGCCTGCAAATTATTATCTTATCAAGGGCCCAATGTGTGTTGCTGCTAATGCACATAAAACAGGCATGGTCTTTAGTCATGCAAACGATTTCCTTTATTCTATTCCCTCATTCCCACCTGGATCTTTTTTATTTTAATGTTATTTTTTTCCTTTAAAATTCTACATTTTTCTCCTAGTACATATGTTGCAAGAAATCACTAAACAAGGCTCACTTCTGTGTTCTTCTCTGTTAAATGGTTAAACGACTGTCTATTTTGAGTACTGATATACAGCTGTTTCCATAGATACCTGATCATAATGGCTAATTAGCCGAGCATGTTTTCTGAAGCCTTTTGAATGACATTTTTATGACAAACATCCAGCTTTTATTCAATTATACGTTTTTCTCATTTCTCTTTGGAAACATTCAGAAATGCTCCATGATGCTTCAACAGATATAATGTAAAAGGACTCACGTAATTTTTTTGGTCTCTATGTGGAGGCCATTTCTGTTCATTGCTCCACCTGGAAGTCATCTTTCTCTGTTTAATGAACTCCCAGAGCAGACGTCTCAACAGCGATGCACAGTTGAAAACCACTTTTTAGTTTAAAAAAGTGCTTTTGCGTATGCTGTTTCACTAAAACTTCACAAAGATCTGAGGAATTCAGTATAACCACCACCGTCATTTTGCAGATGGGGAGGTTGGGGCCCCTCCATTAAGAAACCTGGTGCATTACCTTGGATTCCCGGTGCATTGTGGGTGTTCAACAAACACTGATTAGAACTGACTAACTTACTCAAGGTTGTGCAGGTGAAGAATTTTGTAAATGGCAGAAAGGAGATGTTTTAAAAATGTCCCACCTTCCTCCTGACCCATCACGCTTCCGGTATTATCCCATCTCTCTTCACTTGTATCAAACTCAGAGTAGTTACCACTTTCTACATTGCATCATCATTTATTTGCACGTCTGTTTTACATAAATTATAAGAATCAAGTCAAAGCCTTTTCTAGTCCATTCATTCAAAGCATATTTATTCACCATCTACTACCTGACAGGTAATAATGGGTAAACATAGTTCCCGCCCTTAAGGCATCAATTCACCCTTGTGTTCTCCAAAGTGATCTGCACAGTATTTGCTAACGGTAAAGACTCAAAACTGTTTCCTGCAACAATACCATTTGCAGAATGCTTCATCTAAATCAGCATTAGGTGAAACTTCTCCATCCCCTGCTTTTCATCAAATACATTCCAACTGGAATTAACAATCTTTCTTCTCCTGTTGAGGCTGCCTTCCCTCTTTGATCATGAGAGTCTTCTCCAATTTTTCAAACACGAACCACGCTTAACTTGCTCTAAGGATAAATTCCCAGAATTGAGACGAATGTTTATATAAGAAAAACTGTTGACAAAAGCTCTCCTCACCATACACTTTCAGGTTTAATTCTCACGCTATGAGGTAGACACCAAGACAATATCCATGTTACAGATGAGGAAACAGTATCAGGCAGGTTAAGTAACCTAGCCAAGTTCACAGTGATTGACATTGCCAGAGGGTGAACTTTTTTTTGCTGACACCCAACCTATGCTCTTAACTCTTAGCAGTTCATGCGTCTGTACTAGTGCCCTGTGCTTCATGTCTCTTGTTCTGATAAAACTGTATCTTATTCTCTTGAAGATGTGAACAAAATACCTGAGGAGACATCCTCATCTCTGGTTTCTTCTCTGGAAACATAGAGTCTGGAAGCTGGGGAGATGATAGATTCCTTATTAAACCTGCAAGGTCCAAAAGGAGAATTGTTTCACACCTCTTTTGCTTTCCCACTGAAATTTCAGTTGCTTATGTTGGAAAGATGTGCCTTCGTGGAGAGATAGATAGCATGCCCAAGAGAAAAAGGTGTGTAGGTCTAAAGATGCCTAGAGCAACACTCTCAAAGGCAAGAGAAGCAAGTGTCAGGTCAACTGGGACCAGAGACCATCACTGAGCATCAGAGACCATGAATGTCAAATCTTCATAAGATTTCCTAATGGTACTACAGGTACTTCATACGTAAATCCTTATCCAATGGTGCCTAAAGATCCTTTCCGTCATTTGGAAGCCAGTATTATTTAAATCAACATTTGTAGCCAGATTTTAGCCACTTCTGGATGTTCAATAAAATAAAGAACTGACAAAAGCGAAGAACAGGGGTCCCCTTTTCTGGAAGGCTGCTTTGACCCGTCTCGCTCCCTTTGGGCTGGGTAGCCAGCACTTCTGTTCTCCCTCAGGTGATTACTTCAAAGATGTAAAGTAGAGGTGAAGAAAATGATTACTTCAAAGGATTATTACTCACACAGGCGTAGGCCAAGTGGTCAGAACCCTGGAACAAGAAACCCAAGACTTCCATTAAGTTGCCCAGAAGCAGCAGAAAAACAGGCTGATGAACTCATTGACTGTGCTCTCTGGACTCAACAAATGGACTTCGGGCTCAGCCATCGGCAGCACCAACTCTGCTGTAATCTGTAATCAGCCAGTCCAGAGCAGATGACAGGTAATTTTTTAAACCAATCACTTTATGTAACTGCATGGCTTCTGCCTTTGTCAGAGACAGGTCTTCACTGGCACGGCTCTCTCTCCTTCCTACCCATATTGAGGGAAACCCCCAGAGCTTTAAAATAATTGTGTCTGACTTATTCTTTGCAGTTTCATACTCATTCTGTTTCTTTTATTGTTGCTTTCTCTTGTCATAGTACATTTTGACATCAGTACACTGAACAGAGGTATACATCTCTTGCTTCTCTCTTCCAGTAGTACACGAATACACCTATTCACTCAGCAAACAGTTTGGCAGTGATTTTAAGCCAAGTCCTGTGTTACACACCAGACTTGTAAACTAAACACCCCTAGTACTAAGTCCTGATAATACAGTGAGGGTGGCGGTAGAGGGAAAGAATCACAGACACATAATGATAATGGAAGGACATAAATGCGCTGTGAGAGAGACGTTTGCAAAGCGAACGTTCTCCCTCTGTACAGCTCTGTCGACTTGACTGGAAAATAATCCCAGGCCCAAATCCAAGACTTATTAAGTTTAACTGTGCATGACTTGAGTCTTTTCAATTAACTTTTTTTTCCTGATAATCTTATTGTTTAGTAGATTACCTTTAGAAAATCTGAAATAGCACAAAGAAGGCACATGTTAGAATAATCTAATATATATATTAGATAATTATATATATATATATATATATATATATACACACACACACCAAAGATAGGACAAAACTGAGAGGAAGCATAAAAATGTCCCTTAGAAACTGGACCTTGCAAATACAATACAGTGATCTTGTCTTCCTTGTTGAAATATCCAGTGGAGGTGCCTTTGCACTAATGGCGGGTTAGAGAAGCAAGTGGCGAACTGGAAGATCTCAGACTTTAGAATCAGTTATCATTTTGAATTTTTGTTCTGCCGTTGATTAGCTGTGTGATTTGGGCAAGATTTTGTTTATTCATTGATTTAAATATCCAAGCCTCAGTTTTCTCATATGCAAATTAAGAATGCAATATAGTATATTGTGTATATTTATTTCACATCGTTTCTTTGACAGCACTCCTACCATCTCCATTTTGTCCTGATCATGACCCTACTTCCTTCCCATCCTTAGATGCCATCCTCACCACAGTAGAGAATGATCTCATCACCCTGACCATGAGAAAGTGTTAAAATAAAGTCACCTGCTCTAAGCAGGGCTCTGTCTCAGTGCCCTCCTTGAGATTGGTCTATGGACACTGGAAAAGAAAAAAACTCTTTAATTTTGGATTATGAGTCTTGAGGGTCTTGGGAATCCAGCGATGATGATGCTTCCCCTGGAAAGAGCTTGCCTAATGACAAAGCCAACACAGAAGGATAAAAGGCAGAAATATTGAAAGGGAAGAAAACACTAACGTCAAATTCAAAGCCTCATTTGAGCTTCTGAATCCAGCCATGCCTGGTTTTGGTCCCAACCTTATACTTCAGTTAGGACTTCACAAAATCGTCTCTTTTTGTGAGTTAGATTTGAGATCCTGTCATTTGCAATGGCTGGAGTCCCAAAAAAATACTTAACTTTCAGGGTTATTTTAATGATTTGAGGTATAACATGTTCAAAGCACATAATTATCATTCCAAAAATGGCAGGTCCTTTTATTGTTTCTTTAGATAAATGAAGTGGAATCCTCCCTTGACCAATTTGCCTTGGATTAATCTTGATTTTTTTTTCTCTATTTGTTGCCGTTATTAATCCTCAAGGCCCATGGAAATGGGTATATTTTAGCAGACTACTCACACATTGAGATGTGTTTGTTTTTAATTTACACATTTAAATACGTTTAATAGAAGTTCACGTATTGTGATATTCAAATTCCTATTCATACTCTATGACACTAATAAAAGGTATTTCCCTTAATTGGAAGCAAGAGGGTTATGAAGTTAATAATAGCTCTAATAATACTTTTGTTTATAATAGTCTTCAGCCTCTTTAATGAGGAAGGGGAATAACCAATATTTATTAGGTGAACATTATGTCTCAGAAAACTTAACTACATTTTAATGAATGTTTATCTCATTTGGGTCTCACTCTAAATCTCTAAAGTTGAGCTTTTCATCCTTATTACACAGGCGAGGAGACTGAAGCTGAGAGATTTTCAGTAGTTTGACTAAGTTGATGGAGATAAAGAGAGATCAAGTTGATAGTCAAACGTAAGTATGTCTTCCTCCAAAGCCTGGGTTCTTTCTAATGTGCCAAAATGTTTCCCTAAAGAATAAAAAGAGAGGCATCGACTGGGAAATTAAGAAGCAGTAATGTTCTTCCAGAACAGAATTTTGGAAACAAGATCTAGCTTCTACGTGGCTGTCCAAGACAAATTTACCACGGGGTCCTTGCATTTAGCTAAGCTTGTTATCACCTTGGAGTGTCTGCGTCAGCTGCCCTCTCTGGCTAACAGGCTTTTCCTGCTGACCGTCTCAGGAAGCAGGGCGACCCCTGGTACATTCCTATCTCAACTTAAATGCCCCTGCTCAGCGAGGCCTTCCCTAACCACTCTCCCCCACTGCCCTTTATCGCTCCTATTTTAAATTGAAGTATAGTTGATTTACAATGTTGTGTTGATTTCTGTCATACAGCATAGTGATTCAGTATATGTGTACGTGTACACATACATATTCTTTTTCATATTCTTTTCCATTATGGTTTATCACAGGATTCTGAATATAGTTCCCTGTGCTATACAGTAAGACCTTGTTGTTTATGCATTCTGTATATAATAGTTTGCATCTGCTAATCCCAAACTCCCCTACCTCCGCTCCCCCTTGGCAATCTACAGATTTAATGTGATCCGTGTCAAATTACCCGTGATGTTTTTCACAGAACTAGAAGAAATAATCCTAAAATTTAATGTGGAACCATAAAAGACCCAAAATTGCCAAAACCCTTTATCTCTTTAGGCTGTTTTAATTTCTTCATAGAACTTAGCACTAACTGAACTCCTTGTTTGTTCATGTCCATCTCCCCTCCACTAAAATTTTAATTTCATGACCAAAAGGAACCTTTTCGTCCTCTCTCCCCTGAATCTTCAACTCCTTAAACAGTATCTGGTACATAGCATGTGCAAAGCACATATCTGTTGCATGTTGAACAAACCACATTTGTTGTGAGGATTCAGTGAGACAACATGTGATACAGATGTTATTATTCTGCCCTCTGGTGCCTCATCCATGGGGCCCAGGTACTTGGATGTGAGCACCACTCTCCCTTTACCCACAGGGCTCACGGACACCTCCGGAGCAGGGATGGGTTGCGGGCTCTGCCGGGGCAGCCGAGCAGATTAGGTCCTGAAAACTTCCCTCTGAACTACGTGGTCTCCAAGAGAAGTGACCATCCCCTAGTCTTCAGGGAAGACGGAGCAAACACAGGCCACTTGGGACCTTAACACTGTGCACAATTCTGGCCAGAGTCACTCAGTCGAGTCTGGGAGGCTGGCTGGTGGGCTGCAAGTGGGCACCCCTGGATCCTGAGTGCCAGCTAGATAGGACATCTCATCTGAGGCAGTTCAAAGCAGGCAGGAAGAATAGGTTATCCCACCTGGGGTCACCGAGTACAGGCAGAGTCAGAAGGCAGAGAGAACAGAAGCAATCACGGAGTCTGAGAGGGCAGGATGAGATGGGGAACATGAGACGGAGCCCAGGATCTGGAAGCTGCTTGGGACCCCAGATCCGTGGGTGAGCATGTTGTGAGCAAGTACAGAGGGTCATGCGTGATAGGCCACGTCACTGACCTGATTTGGTCACTATGCAGAACCTGGCCAGTGCAGGGCAGAGGTCAAGGACAGTGGCAGGTGGGTCCTGACATTCACATGCAACCTGCTTTGTTACATAGAGAAATGAGTGCTGGGCTGGGGACCAGTACATTAGGGTTCTACACGTGGCACAAACCAAGGACACCATTGCCCTGCATACCTCTCTCCCTCTCAACACCCTTCACCCCAATGTTATCATTAAGTGTCGAGATCAACCTCTTAAAAATTTTAATCTTCTTTCCCAAATTTCCACTGTCTCTGTCTTGGCTAGGCCTGCCCTCCCGGGTTACTGCAAAAATTTGTTAATTTCCTTGCTTCCTATACCAGCCTCCTCCAACAATCTTATAGTTTCCAGAGTGATAGTCTCTAAAAACTTTGAACTTATTCCTCTATGACCCTGCATAAATGCCGTCAATAGCTTACCACTGCCCACAGGATAAAAACTAAGCCTCTTACTTTCGCATAAAAGATCCTTTATGGTCCTTTATGGTCAGGATCCTCCCGCTTGTGCTATGCCCCTCTCCCCACTGAATAATAAATTGCTCGCAGTTCTGTGAGCACATTGTATTTCGCCCTTGTGATTTTCTATGCACTATTTCTTCTTTGGGATATTCACTTCCCTCCACTGTCTGCCTGGTAAATTACTAGCACTCATCTGGCTCAGTACAGTCATTACTTGCTCTCGGGCATCTTTTCTCAAGTTCTTCCCTCACTACCCTGGTTTACGGACTCCTGCCTGGTCTTTCCAGAGCCCCCGTACCTACCTCAATCACAGCCCTTCTCACTTTCTTCCATTAATGCTTGTTTCCGTGTCGATAGACTTCACCAGCCTGTAGTCTACAGCTGGCAAGAAGCAGGGGCTCAGAAGAGTGTGGCTGAGTAAATGGGTGCTTATTCCACTTGAGAGGGTGGGGGAGTTATGAGCAAGATGTGAATAGGAAGCTCCCCAAGTCCAAAGTTGGGAACCATGGGAACTCAAGTTGTTACCAGGAGAAAGGGCACTCCGAAATCCCACACTAGGGAATTTCATTAGTTTCATTAATTCAGTGTCATTAGTTTCATTAGTCGAGAGCCATGCTCCTCAAAAGGCTTGTCCTCCAACTGCTGGTTCCAGGGCTGTGATGGGAGCATGCGTCTGCGTCAGCATCCATGACACACACCTCCTCCTTGTCAACAAAGCCTTGCCAAGAAAAAATTTGCCACCTGCGATGTGCAATTGATTGCATTCAGGCACAAACCCTTTTCTCACTGCAGAGTGAAAGCACACTGTTTGGGGCTAGCAGAGGTCCTTGGGTCCTGCTTCTAGAATCTTCTGACTGAGTTTAGGAGACCAGGCAGGACTTTAGGAGGAGTCAGTTTTCACCTGGTATGAAAGCTTGGTATAAACATAAAACTGTCATTTGTTTACTTATTTCTTCCCATGGCCCAGATTAATATCTACCTCCAGGCTTTAAAAAAGTAAAAAAGAGGGGCCATGCCTAAAAAGAAAAAGAATAACTCAAAGTTTCAGCCAGCTCTGCCCCTCACTGTCTTTGTGACCTTGGCCAAATCACATCCTCTCCTTTTTGCATTAGGAGGACTGATTAATCCCTGTCCCTGTTCTTTCCTGGCACTTGTGAAGATTAAATGTGATAATGGTTGGAAAAGTGCTTAAAGAACTGTAAATTGATGTACAAATGGAAGGGATTAAGGGATTAGCTTCAATCCGGTAAAGATCGGTCCCTGTGAGTTGCCCCCACACACACACGTTAACACACACCCGAGCGACGTGTGCCCTAATGTTCCTTCCTGTCTCCCTAAGCGGTTTTCTCAACCTTCCCCCTACAACGCCCTTCTGCAACACATCAAGATCTTTATCCCACATGACTTTAGGGAAACCGTATAACGTTAAAGGCTTCTCATGCCTGAGGACAACGTGTATGATGAAATGGTGTGTGTGTGTGTGTGTGTGTGTGTGTGTGTCTGTCTGTCTGCAAGTGTTTGTGTTTTCCTTCATTTCTCGGTTGTTCGGATTGTTCAGTGGAAAAAGAAATCCAAAGGAAAAGTCTGAGAGAAACAGGAAAAGTTGCTGTTCTATTCTTCTTGACTAGGATTGTTTATAAACAGAAGGCTTTACAAAATAGCCCCCACCCTAAGCTATTTTGTCACATTCCTCATCCTTTTCAGAAAATAGTTATTCTCTGACTCTTTTTAAAATCTTAACAGTTTTCCTCCAAGCATCTTGCAAATTATCCCTCTTGAGAGAGGATTGCTACTCCAGCCCATCCGTTTGACAATTATAGAATGGGCGATGAATTTCCCACTGATTAGCTGTTTGACCTCAGATATGAACTGGTCTAATACTGCCAAGAAACTTGGGGGCCCCGATGTATTTGCAGACACTCTGAGATAACCCTTAAAATAGTGTTACCTTGTATGTGTCCATTTTTGTGCTTATCTCCCTTCCTGAAAGTGAGCTTCTTAAGGGCAGGGACTGTGTCTCTTCATCTCTATATCCCACACCTAGCCCTGCTTAACATAGAAGCCGTCTTGCTTATTAAATGACTGAAGCAATATATGTACCTGTATATTTACATACACCTAGCCTGTCCTTGCTCTCACATTTTCAGTGTTTATTTTTTATATTATATATGAAAAATTTACGCCTTTGTAATAATAAATAATTCTATCAGTATTTTTCTATAGAAATGCATACCCGATGCATAATTTAGAGATTATTCCTATTTACTCACATATGTATCTTTGAATTTTTATAGCAAAATATGTATTAGCTACAAGAAATGAAAAGCAAGAACAATGCAATTTCATTCTTATATGTTTTCAATTTAACTCCCATGGAGTAGACACAGATTGATTGCAAAGTGGATCCTGAGAAAGAACTCATTTTATGATTCTGTGTGACTTTACATTCTATCTGCTACAGTTGGGCTGGGTAGGATGGGGAGGCTAGAGGTAGAAGATGAGATGAGAGGAGGAAAAATACTTGAAGGCAGCAGATAGGAAATCAACAAAATGAAAAGGTATGTTAGTTATGGGGTGTGCATTCCGGGCAGTAGTCAGCCAGGAAAATGATTTTTTTTTTTCCTTGAAAACCCGGGGACGGTAATTAAATTCCTCCCACTACAGTTACATAGCATTTCATAGAGGGTATTGTGATGTTTTTGCATTCAAAGAGAGCCACACTTGTTGAATTTTGTGATTTTCATGGATTTACAAAATAGCTATTTGGGACAAAAATAACTAAAGACCTAGGTAGACTGTTTATAAATTCTGGGTAATCAAGGCACGATTCCTTTAAAGGCTAACGTTTGAGGAAACGTATCCTCAAAAACTAGCATTTTATTTAATGCTAAGCCCAACTAATGTGCACTGTAAATAAGTATAATATTAGTATTGGATTACACAGACCCAATACTGCCTTTACCGTTCTAAGGGCATAATCAGTGTCACAGTGAGGTGAAACTGGTAAATAGTATGAGACCCACAGTTAGGTGACTCTTAGATATTACTTTTAAAGAACAAAGATTTGGGGCTTCCCTGGTGGCGCAGTGGTTGCGAGTCCGCCTGCCTTTCCAGCGGACGCGGGTTCGTGCCCCGGTCCGGGAAGAGCCCACATGCCGCGGAGCGGCTGGGTCCGTGAGCCATGGCCGCTGAGCCTGCACATCCGGAGCCTGTGCACCGCAACGGGAAGAGGCCACAACAGTGAGAGGCCCGCGTACCGCAGAACAAACAAACACAAAAAACCCAAAGATCTGACCTAATATTTATTAAAGCCTATGTAGACAAACTCTTACTACATTTGTGTGTGTAGGTGGACAACACTCGTATTCAATACATGGGTAAGTGGTACGTGGACGGTACTAATAAATATTTGTTGAATACCTCCATAAATCACAAGCTTGGGCAGAATATACTTTGTCCTATAGACTGGGTTCACTCTTGTTATCGTTAAAATTTTTCAAGGAAACAACAACTTAATGTAAGCGACGCAATGTTGTTGGTGTTTGTCACACTGTTTTTCAGATTCTATAGAGGAGCTGAGGAAACAGTTCTTCTTGGTGTGTTGTAGGCTCTTCTAGGGTGAGTACAGGGGCAATTTCTGCATTTCATTCAGAAGACTGAGCCCAAGTTTCACCCCATTACCAGCTATGTGAGGTTGGCCAAGTCACAGATTTCTTTAGTCTTTATTTTCTTACATGTGTAAAATGAGTAAGATCACATGTGAGGATTCCATTAAGAAATTTTTAAGTGTCTTGTCCTTCTGTATATAGGTGACAACTTATCTGAAGCTCCAGCAAACCCAGTACCAAAACTGTCTTATGCACCAGTAAGCGCTTTCTATGAATTATCATATATCATCCTCACAGACACACATTATTTCTCCCAGGTATAAGATGGGAAGCTAAGGACTAGAAAGGTTAAGTGATTTATCCACGCTGAGGTAGCTGTTAAGGGGCGTATTGTAGATTTACAGTAATATCTTTCAGGACCTCAGGAAATTGAAGGCTTTGCCATAAAGTTTGCCATGATTTCTGCATTCTCCACTTTACTAGGTGGTATATACAGTTGTCACATCACCTTCAGGGGTTGTCCCTAAAAGACAAATACACGGTGTCTGCGTTTCAGATGACCAAGCTGAGAGTAAGTCAGCTCTGGAGAGAAGTGCGTGGCTCCCACCGCACCGGCCTCTATGGTCTCATCGGAGGAGGCTTGACTTGCAGGCGAAGGGATGGCTGTGCTCCTTGAGGTCTGCAGAGATCTTCCCTTCTGCTTACGTGAGTGTCACGCTCAGGGTCACTGACTCAGGCACGCCATTTGTGTGTTTTGAGTCAGAGAAACAAATAGAAACATGAATAGAAACACACACAGGAAAAGTCACAGATTTTATATGTATATATAAAGTCCTAATAGTTGTTCCTCGGTGATGCGCAAACTACCGTTACATCGACAATCTCAGTCAAGTCTAGTTTTAGAAATGCATTGTCACGCTCCTCCTGTTATGACTTTGTGTTTGGCACAGGTGGTTAGGCACAAGCTTAACTTATCGCAAGCATAAATTAAAAGCAGAATTACGTAAGCTTTATTTTTTTCCTCAAGCTGTGCAGTTGCTTCTATACCAATAATTAGGATGGGGAAATAGGCCACCAGAGATTGGCTTTGCAAAGGCCCCACCTGCTCTGGCTCATCTTGCCTGGGGCTAGACTCTCTCTCGGGGCGAAAGGAGACAGATCCAAGAATAGCAGGTGGTGTTTAAATTCATAAGTCAAGAAAGTGCTGAGGAAAAATTATAAACAATGTAATAAGTTTACTCTGTCTTCAGCGTATCATCCCTGACCTATTTTTTACTTAAAAATTTTTTTATTATGAAATAGATCACAAATAAAGACTAATTTAAAAATGACCCTCTGAGTACTCGGCATGTATTAAGAAAATAGTATCACCAGTACGTTAGAAGGCCCTGTGCGTCCCTCCCCAATTACATCCTGTTCACTAACTACCCTCCTCCCACCCTGCCCTTGTAACTGTTATCTGTCATGGTATCTAAATTTCCTTATTATCTTTATATCATCCCTAAAATTTTAACAGCACTCTACAACGTGGCTGTTGGTAAGGATCTTCATGGGTGTAAGTCCTCTCACAGCATATCCTAGGAATTCCTGCTTGCCATTTGTAGGGGAAACTGGACTTGCTCCACACAGAGAAGGAAAATACAATTAAAATAAATATCAAAATCAGAGAAATATATTACGGTATTTAGCTGATAGAATTTGATGTAGCCATGAATGTCATATTGTAAAATATATACAATCTATTGTGAAGTACAAAATATTATAAAACAATATTCAATCATGTATAAATTATTTAGATTAGATTTGAAAAATACATGTAGAGAAGACAAAGGAACAGATACTTAGTTAAATGCTGGGAAGTTATCAGTGGCTACCTCTGGGCTGTACTCCCTATAGATGGGCAGCAAGTCTTTATTTGAAAAGGGATTAGGACAGCACAGAGCCATGTCTACTATGGTCCACCCCTTGTCTGCTAAATGTCCTTCTCCATATGTATTTGGGGACCAGGATATCTAACTTGAAGAGCCCATAGATACAAGGATGGGAAACATATACTTCTTTTGTGAGTGCCATGTATACCCCTAGACTCCCTGACCATACATGCTTCCAATGGGGAACACAGTGCCATATTAAGATTTTTTGGTTCAAAGCATTGACTGGTTCCTGGAGGACAGCACCCACTGCTCCTCAAGTGGTGTCTCCAGACTATTGTTTTCAGTTGTGCTTCATCAAGCCAGGTCAGCATTCTACCAAGTCAGAAGCTTTTAGGTAGTGTGGTGTGCTACATCCAGAGGATTCCATACCTGTGCACTCACCCCCCTCAGCATCTTTTCTGTAAGGTGAATTCCCTGGATTCACATGATACTATTTGGAGCCTTTTGATTGTGGATCAAATGCTCCGTAATCCCTTGAGACTAGGGAAAGCAGATCTGTACCTGGAGTATGTGTCCACTACTTTGAGAACAAACTGCTGGTCCCTTCAGAGCAGAAGGGGCCTTGCGTGTTCGATCGTCACCCAGTGGCTTCAGGGCCTCTCTGAGAAATTGTGTCCCACTGAGAGTTCCGCACTGGTTGTTGCTGCTGGTGGGTTTAACACTTGGTAGTGGCAACAGATCAACCCTGGTGAGCCTTGCTTTGTTATAGGGCTGGCGAATAGCATCCATCTCTGCCACTGTAGCCACTCCACCCATGTGCCTGTTGTGGTAGCACTTGGGTAGCCAGTGACAGAGGGCAGCTGACGTCAGATGGCTGGGTCCTTTTGGTACTTGGCGGGTGCCTCTTCCATAGAAAGTGCTCTCTGATGGACGTTAATATGGGATACTAAGAACTTGAGATTTCATTACCCCTCCAATCCCAGACCTCCTCATTATCAATATTCTAATAGTTTCTCTTGAAGCCCCTGAACAGGCAGCCAGAGCATTCACTGCTGCCCCTGACTCCTTATTTAATCTGCATTTGGGCTACTACTTTTTCCATACAAATTGGATGACCATGAGCGCCCTCTGAAGCTCTGCCCACTGGGAAGGCATTCCCTCACGCTTACCGCTGTCTTTTAAGACCATCTCTGAAAGATTAATTTTTACATCTTTGAGGGATTTGGTATATGAAAAAGAGAGAGAGAGACAGAGAGAGAGAGAGGGAGAGCGAGAGCTGTATGTGGTCTGCAAGTTATAAAATATTTACAGAAATATTTTCACAGAAAACATTTGTCAGTCTCTTTTCTATATCCTCAGTATTTTTTGTTTGCTTGATTTATAATTTTCTTACCGAGATGTGTTAACATCTTTCTATTTAGTATTCTTTAGTTAATCAAATGTCCTTTCTACTTTAACTTTTAGCATCTATGTTTTTAAGTACTCATAGGTCCAGGATTATATTATCTTTCTGGTGAATTATTCATTTTATCATTTATAAAGGTCACCTTTCTTCATATTAATGCTTTCTGCATTCGCTTAATTAGTATCTGTCTTGCCTATATTAAAAGAAAGCTGCTGTCCAAATATTGATATCAGAGTTAACATTCTCATAAGGGATATGTTTATTTGGGGTATTTATGGGAGAATCTTAGATTTTGGAAATGTTGTCTCAGAAAACTTTTGAATTTCCTTCCCCTGGGTGTTCCACGGGTGTTCCAGGTTTGAGATAAGTTAATTCGTTCATTTATTGGTTTAGGGATCACTGAGCATTTCAGATAGAGTAAAAGCAGCACTCCACGCAGGTTTGGGTGTTTAACAGTTTCTCATGAATGAATGACCTTCCTTATTCTTTCCTCTCAGCTAGAGCTCTGGCTAGAGACAATCTTCATTGCCTCTTTCCTTGGCTGTTGAACAGTATTTCTCTGGTCCCTCCTTCACTTAGGCATTTGGTTTTCGCAGGTCCTGAATCAACACAGGAAACCCATTTCAAAATCTCTGGATACTCATTTCAAACTCTCTGGATATCCTGGCCAAATAGCAAACCTTCTTCCCTTCTATGGGGTTAACATCCCTTAGGCCCCTAGAATGTCTGTCTAATGTGTATCTCTAGGCTCCAAAGACTTCAGGAGCAGCTCATGAACTAATAGCATTGGTTTCTAGCACCTGGAAGTTCCCTTTCCCTTTTGGATTTTTATGTTCACTTACATATTTAATCATTTTTTTAAACATCTTTATTGGGGTATAATTGCTTTACAATGGTGTGTTAGTTTCTGCTTTATAAGAAAGTGAATCAGTTATACATATATATATATATATATATATATATGTTCCCATATCTCTTCGCTCTTGCGTCTCCCTCCCTCCCACCCTCCCTATCCCACCCTTCCAGGCGGTCACAAAGCACCGAGCGGATATCCCTGTGCTATGCGGCTGCTTCCCACTAGCTATCTACCTTACCTTTGGTAGTGTATATATGTCCATGCCTCTCTCTCGCTTTGTCACAGCTCACCCTTCCCCCTCCCCATATCCGCAAGTCCGTTCTCCAGTAGGTCTGTGTCTTTATTCCTGTCTTACACCTAGGTTCTTCATGACATTTGTTTTCTTAAATTCCATATATATGTGTTAGCATACGGTATTTGTCTTTCTCTTTCTGACTTACTTCACTCTGTATGACAGACTCTAGGTCTATCCACCTCATTACAAGTAGCTCAATTTCGTTTCTTTTTATGGCTGAGTAATATCCCATTGTATATATGTGCCCCATCTTCTTTATCCATTCATCCGATGATGGGCACTTAGGTTGTTTCCATCTCCGGGCTATTGTAAATAGAGCTGCAATGAACACTGTGGTACATGACTCTTTTTGAATTATGGTTTTCTCAGGCTATATGCCCAGTAGTGGGATTGCTGGGTCATATGGTAGTTCTATTTGTAGTTTTTTAAGGAACCTCCATACTGTTCTCCATAGAGGCTGTACCAATTCACATTCCCACAAGCAGTGCAGGAGTGTTCCCTTTTCTCCACACCCTCTCCAGCATTTATTGTTTCTAGATTTTTTGATGATGGCCATTCTGACTGGTGTGAGATGATATCTCATTGTAGTTTTGATTTGCATTTCTC
>NW_021703770.1:4574354-4577551 GCF_005190385.1 Monodon monoceros | reverse complement strand
TTCTCTAAATGTTTGATAGAATTCGCCTGTGAAGCCATCTGGTCCTGGGCTTTTGTTTGTTGGAAGATTTTTAATCACAGTTTCAATTTCAGTGCCTGTGATTGGTCTGTTCATATTTTCTATTTCTTCCTGATTCAGTCTTCGCAGGTTGTGCATTTCTAAGAATTTGTCCATTTCTTCCAGGTTGTCCATTTTATTGGCATAGAGTTGCTTGTAGTAATCTCTCATGATCTCTTGTATTTCTGCAGTATCAGTTACTTCTCCTTTTTCATTTCTAATTCTATTGATTTGAGTCTTCTTCCTTTTTTTCTTGATGAGTCTGGCTAATGGTTTATCTATTTTGTTTATCTTCTCAAAGAACCAGCTTTTAGTTTTATTGATCTTTGCTATTGTTTCCTTCATTTCTTTTTCATGTATTTCTGATCTGATTTTTATGATTTCTTTCCTTCTGCTAACTTTGGGGTTTTTTTGTTCTTCTTTTTCTAATTGCTTTAGGTGCAAGGTTAGGTTGTTTATTTGAGATGTTTCCTGTTTCTTAAGGTGGGCTTGTATTGCTATAAACTTCCCTCTTAGAACTGCTTTTGCTGCATCCCATAGGTTTTGGGTCGTTGTGTCTCCATTGTCATTTGTTTCTAGGTATTTTTTTATTTCCTCTTTGATTTCTTCAGTGATCACTTCGTTATTAAGTAGTGTATTGTTTAGCCTCCATGTGTTTGTATTTTTTACAGATCTTTTCCTGTAATTGATATCTAGTCTCATGGCATTGTGGTCGGAAAAGATACTTGATAAAATTTCAATTTTCTTAAATTTACCAAGGCCTGATCTGTGACCCAAGATATGATCTGTCCTGAAGAATGTTCCATGAGCACTTGAGAAAAATGTGTATTCTGTTGTTTTTGGATGGAGTGTCCTATAAATATCAATTAAGTCCATCTTGTTTAATGTATCATTTAAAGCTTGTGTTTCCTTATTTATTTTCATTTTGGATGATCTGTCCATTGGTGAAAGTGGGGTGTTAAAGTCCCCTACTATGAATGTGTTACTGTTGATTTCCCCCTTTATGGCTGTTAGTATTTGCCTTATGTATTGAGGTGTTCCTATTTTGGGTGCATAAATATTTACAATTGTTATATCTTCTTCTTGGATCGATCCCTTGATCATTATATAGTGTCCTTCTTTGTCTCTTCTAATAGTCTTTATTTTAAAGTCTATTTTGTCTGATATGAGAATTGCTACTCCAGCGTTCTTTTGGTTTCCATTTGCATGGAATATCTTTTTCCATCCCCTTACTTTCAGTCTGTATGTGTCTCTAGGTCTGAAGTGGATCTCTTGTAGACAGCATATATATGGGTCTTGTTTTTGTATCCATTCAGCCAATCTGTGTCTTTTGGTGGGAACATTTAGTCCATTTACATTTAAGGTAATTACTGATATGTATGTTCATATCCCAATTTTCTAAATTGTTTTGGGCTCGTTATTGTAGGTCTTTTCCTTCTCTTGTCTTTCTTGCCTAGAGAAGTTCCTTTAGCATTTGTTGTAAAGCTGGTTTGGTGGTGCTGAACTCTCTCAGCATTTGCTTGTCTGTAAAGGTTTTGATTTCTCCATCAAATCTGAATGAGATCCTTGCTGGGTAGAGTAATTTTGGTTGCAGGTTTTTCTCCTTCATCACGTTCAGTATGTCCTGCCACTCCCTTCTGGCTTGCAGAGTTTCTGCTGAAAGATCAGCTGTTAACCTTATGGGGATTCCCTTGTGTGTTATTTGTTGTTTTTCCCTTGCTGCTTTTAATATGCTTTCTTTGTATTCAATTTTTGACAGTTTGATTAATCTGTGTCTTTGTGTATTTCTCCTTGGATTTATCCTGTATGGGACTCTCTGTGCTTCCTGGACTTGATTAACTATTTCCTTTCCCATATTAGGGAAGTTTTCAACTATAATCTCTTCAAATATTTTCTCAGTCCCTTTCTTTTTCTCCTCTTCTTCTGGAACCCTTATAATTCGAATGTTGGTGCGTTTAATGTTGTCCCAGAGGTGTCTGAGACTGTCTTCAGTTCTTTTCATTCTTTATTCTGCTCTGCAGTAGTTATTTCCACTATTTTATCTTCCAGGTCACTTATCCGTTCTTCTGCGTCAGTTATTCTGCTATTGATCCCATCTAGAGTACTTTTAATTTCATTTATTGTGTTGTTCATCATTGTTTGTTTCATCTTTAGTTCTTCTAGGTCCTTGTTAAATGTTTCTTGCATTTTCTCTATTCTATTTCCAAGATTTTGGATCATCTTTACTATCATTATTCTGAATTCTTTTTCAGGTACACTGCCTATTTCCTCTTCATTTGTTAGGTCTGGTGGGTTTTTATCTTGCTCCTTCATCTGCTGTGTGTTTTTCTGTCTTCTCATTTTGCTTATCTTACTGTGTTTGGGGTCTCCTTTTTGCAGGCTGCAGGTTCGTAGTTCCCGTTGTTTTTGATGTCTGTCCCCAGTGGCTAAGGTTGGTTCAGTGGGTTGTGTAGGCTTCCTGGTGGAGGGGACTAGTGCCTGTGTTCTGGTGGATGAGGCTGGATCTTGTCTTTCTGGTGGGCAGGTCCACGTCTGGTGTTGTGTTTTGGGGTGTCTGTGGACCTATGATTTTAGGCAGTCTCTCTGCTAATGGGTGGGGTTGTGTTCCTGTCTTGCTAGTTGTTTGGCATAGGGTGTCCAGCACTGTAGCTTGCTGGTCGTTGAGTGAAGCTGGGTGCTGGCGTTGAGATGGAGATCTCTGGGAGATTTTTGCCGTCTGATATTATGTGGAGCTGGGAGGTCTCTTGTGGACCAGTGTCCTGAAGTTGGCTCTCCCACCTCAGAGGCACAGCACTGACTCCTGGCTGCAGCACCAAGAGCCTTCCATCCACACGGCTCCTCAATTTGGGATGATTCGTTGTCTATTCAGGTATTCCACAGATGCAGGGTACATCAAGTTGATTGTGGAGCTTTAATCCGCTGCTCCTGAGGCGGCTGGGAGAGATTTCCCTTTCTCTTTGTTCTCACAGCTCCCAGGGGCTCAGCTTTGGATTTGGCCCGGCCTCTGCGTGTAGGTCGCTGGAGGGCGTCTGTTCTTCGCTCAGATAGGGCGGGGTTAAAGGAGCCGCTGATACGGGGGCTCTGGCTCACTCAGGCGGGGGGGGGGGGGGGGGGGGGGGGGGGGGGGGGGGGGGGGGGGG